>NW_009611677.1:0-284 GCF_000690535.1 Cariama cristata
GTCAGCATCCTGCACCCACTGTACACCCAACGGCACCCCAAAGCATCAGCTCTGCCCCCCTGCTCCGGACCAGGGCGGCTGCTCCAAGACCCCAGACCAGTGCTCTGGGGTGGGTTTGTAGAGCCCCAGCACCCACCGGGGCCTGTGAGCACCCCGGCGTGGGGATCACGGGGTCTTCAGCTGGGGCCCTTCACCTCCTGGAGATGCCTCTTTCCCGCTGCAGGCTTCAGAGGGAGCACCTAGCCTCGTGCAAGGAGGATGCTCAAGGCCCTGCACCCATGGGT
>NW_009611677.1:491-857 GCF_000690535.1 Cariama cristata
CGCCCCCTGCCTCGCCAGGCAGCGCAGGACCAGCGCCCGCAGCTGTGGCTCTTTCTGCCAGCATAAAATGAGTTCTGTGGAAAGAGCCATCGGTTCCCTGCATCCCGCCCCAGGTCCTTGAGGGGTGATGTGTCCCTGGGGACAGCCCTGTCCCTCCATCAGCCAGCCCCAACCCTGGCGAAAGCAGCAGGGCAGTGTCTGCAGGTACAGGGACTGCAAGGACCCTGAGCCACCTGCAGGGCCAGGATTTGGCCCCGAGGATTTATTGCACACAGAGGAGGGGGGAGTCTTATAGCAGCTTGCACAGCTGTGCACAGGGCCAGCATCCCTGATTGCCACCCACACACCGTCCCCCAGGTCCCCCCC
>NW_009611678.1:0-533 GCF_000690535.1 Cariama cristata
CCGGGAGCAGGGATCTCGCACACCTGCACAGGACCGGGCTTCACAACACCCAGCGGTGTTCCAGACTTGGTGTAAAAATCACCGGGACTGGGAAATGTGCTCAGTCGACTCGGAGAGCGGCTGCACCGCACCTGGCCGTCACCACGGACAAACTCTCTTACATTTGCTCCCCTAAATCAGGTTTCACAATTCATCCCAAGACACTCAAGGAAAATAAATTGTCCCCAGGATGACTCCAGTGAAGACAGACCACCGAGGGATTTAGCTCAGGACAGAATCAAAATCCGCACATTCACGCATTTTGGCTGCTTACAGAGACTCTCAGCCTGGAGGGGCCCAGGGTCCCACCACCCAGGGTCCCATCACAGAGAGTATTTCCATCAACTGGAAGTCACCAGTGGGGAAAATGCCCAAAACCAAAACCAAATTTGTCTAAAATAAGAGATGAAGTAGAGGAACTGCATGAGGAGGAAAAACTCCTACAGCAGCTCCTTCAAACAGGTCCTCTGCCCCATCACCGCCTCGTTCCCTCT
>NW_009611679.1:0-251 GCF_000690535.1 Cariama cristata
TCCCAGCTCACAACTCACATTTCTTGCCCCATATTTCCCTGCGCAGTCCAGAGCTTGACAGGCAAAGCATTTCAGAGAGGAGGGCTGGCAAAAATAATCATAATAATTCTGACAGTTCTTGGCAGGGCAAGGAGGATTGCTGCTCTCTTTAACAAAACAACAAAAAAAGGGACTTGATGTTTGTAAGTGACATTTTACGGACTGTTATTCCTCAGCCTGCGGCGAGGCTAAAGCCCCATCGCACTGACAGG
>NW_009611679.1:342-569 GCF_000690535.1 Cariama cristata
GCGACTCCCCCGTGGTGCCTTTGGTGCCCATCAGCGCCGGGCTGGCTGCAGAGCAATGCCCCCTCACTGGGCACAGAGCCCCACGTCCCACCGGCAAAGCCCTGCACCAGGACAGACCTTCCCTCCCCGGGCACAGCCAGGGCCAGGCACCCATTACAAACCCTCCGTGCCGTGCTGGCGGAGCCGCCAGCCTCGGGGGCGATGGCAGCAGCGGGGGCGCCGGGCCG
>NW_009611679.1:721-935 GCF_000690535.1 Cariama cristata
TGAGTGCATGGGCCCAGGACCATCTCTCTCCACGTGGGCACAGCTGGGACCAGTCCCACGGGGAGCTGGGAGCACAAGAGCCACCGGGGATGGGACGGAACAGGGTGGGGGCACAACCGGACCTACTTTTGCATTTGCCCTGGTACATCACTTCGAGGTCAGGGTGGTCTCTGCACTTGGCCGTCAGCAGATCGCACTCGTCTCGGTAGGTGTA
>NW_009611680.1:0-865 GCF_000690535.1 Cariama cristata
GTCCTCTGGGGGTCCCCAGTCTGAGGCAGGGGGGTTCCCCAAAGGCACCGCACGAAGGGGACTGGACCTGAGGGGGTCCTGGTCTGACATCAGGGATGATTTTGGGGTGACCCCATCCCCTTGGGGACCCCAGGGCTCAGTGGGGACCTTCTCCAAAGGGGTCCTTGCCCAACGTTGGGGACATTCCTGGAGGACCCCCATCCCACGTGGGACCCCAGGACTCAGTGGGGACTTTCTCCAAGGGGGTCCTGGTTCGATGTCAGGGACACTTTTGGGGTGACCCCTATCTCTTGGGGACCCTGATCCCACAGTGGGGACCTTCTTCAAGGGGGTCCTGGCCCAATATGGGGGCCACTCCTAGGAGACCCCCATCCCATAGCTGACACCAAGCCTGGCGTGAGGACCTTCTCCAAGGGGGTCCTGGTCTGACACTGGGGACACTTTAGGGGTGACCTCTATTCCCTTGGGGACCCCAAGCCCCATGGGGACCTTCTCCAAGGGGGTCCTGACCCAATATTGGGGACCTTCTTGGGGTGACCCCCATCCCATGGGGGACCTCAAGACTCAATAGGGTCCTTCTCCAATGTTGGGGACGTTCCTGGAGGACCCCAATCCTTGGGGTTGGCTCTTCCTGGGGTGGTTTCACCCCCACCCCGTGCCCCCCTCCATGGGTTGGGGTGTCCATGGTGGGTCGAACCAAGGCGCTGACCCCCAGCCCACCTGTGTTTGTGTCCGTGTGTCCCCCCCAGATCACCGAAAGCACCATCGAGATCACCCAGAGCACCAAGGAGATCGACACAGCCCGCAGCACCGTGGTTGATCTCCGTCGCTCCCTCCAAACCTTGGAGATCGACCTGGAGTCCCT
>NW_009611681.1:0-664 GCF_000690535.1 Cariama cristata
CAAACCCCCTTCCTCCAGCATCCCAGCTCGCTGGCCCCGGCTGGCTCCGGCCACCTGTCCCCCTGCCCGCGGGGACCCCCAGGCCCGTGCTGACCCTTCTGGTCCCGTCTCCTCGCAGGAGAAGTCCAAGCACCTGGAGGAGGAGCTGGAGGAGGAGAGGAGCACGGTGGAGCTGCTGACGGAGAGGGTCACCCGGAGCAGGGACCAGGTAGGGCAGGCGATGCCGCCCCGAATCCGGCTGGTGCCGTGGGAGAGCGGCCCACCGCTCCGGCAAAAAGCAAAATAGCGCTCGATACCTCGGGTCCTTGGGTCCAACCGGTCACCGGCATTAAAACCCCATTAATGAGTCGTTAGCGAGCAGCCCGGAGCCCTCTGTCGCTCAGGATACATCCAGATGACGGTGTCTGAAAAGCTGGTTCGGGCACGAACGGGAATTATACGAGCTTGGTGCAAAAGAAAAACCAAATCCCCTGAAATTACAGGGTGGGGTTTGTGTTTGTGCAGGAAGTTGTGGCTTAAATTACAGCGGTCGCCGGGCTCTCCCCTCCCTCGTAACCCGCCTGGTTATTGCCTCCAAAGCCAGAGCCAGCGTTTGAGCTCTGCGAGCGGGCGGGAGCTGCCTGCCGAGCCTCCCGGGATCCGGCGGCGCTGGGCTTTGCTGCGG
>NW_009611681.1:707-1072 GCF_000690535.1 Cariama cristata
CCCCTCCTGCCCCGCCGGGATCCGGCCTGGGGCTCGGGAAGGGGATTCCCACCCCTCGGGCCACGGTGAGACGGTAAAATGGGTGGTTTTCCCATTTTTCCATCCGGGAAATGGGCACATCCCTGGGGAGACTTTTCCCGTGAATCCTGGATGTGTCTGAAGCCCAGGAGCTGCGGAGCAGGGATGTGCATGAAACCGCAGCCGGGTTTGGCTGAGAAGCGCCCTACCGCCGCCTTTTTTTTCCTATAAACTCCAATTTCCTTCGCTTTAAAATAACGCGCAAAGCTGCGTGTTTCACCGTGGTCAACCTGAAAGAGGCCCCTGGGGCAGTTCTGGTTTTGCTCCATCGGTGGATTAAACGCATT
>NW_009611681.1:1108-1517 GCF_000690535.1 Cariama cristata
GGTGCCGGGCAGAGCTGGGAGTGCAGCCTGGTCCCCCAATCCCAGTCCAACCAGTTTAAACCCTCCAGTGGAAAATTGCAGCCCTCATCTCTGGGCCACTCGCCAGAACGGTGGTAACTAATGTGGGAAGGAACCAAAATCCTCTCATCGGGGGGTTTTGGTGTCACCGATACCGGCTGCGTGCCGTGGGACAGCCACCGTGCAGCTCTTGGGTGCACCAAGTCCACCCGTGCTCTGTGGCACCAGTGTCATGGGAAGAAATCGGGGCCGTGGTCACCGCGGTGGCCCCGACCTCTCACCGAGCAAACGCGGCAGTGAGGGATGTGGCAAAACCAACCCGTGCCGTGTCCTTGTCTCCAGATCGACCAGCTGCGGGCAGAGCTGCTGCAGGAACGCTCCAGCCGGCAGG
>NW_009611682.1:0-855 GCF_000690535.1 Cariama cristata
GCCTTTCCTCGCCACGCAGGGTCAGGTCCCCCCGCCATCATCACCATCATCTCGGGTAGTAGTCGTCCGGGACCCCCGACAGATTTCGGAGTTTCAGAGCCGTATCCACCGTTCTGATGTAGCCGCTGATCATCTTCCTCATCTCAGGGGTGTAAGGATCGTACTCCAATTTTCTCAAGCCGGATCGTTTGAAGTTGCCATCCTTCTGTCCCTCGACGCAGAGCAGCCTGTCCTCGCAGGCAAACCCACCATCCGCTGCAGCTGGATGAAGAGGTCTCGCTTCAGGTCCTCGAAGTGAACCACCAGCACCTTCTTGCCGTAGCGCAGCCAGTCGAGGGTGTGGGTTGCCCACCATGGTGCGTAGTTGGCCACAAACTCCGGCCACTCTGGAAGGAGCAGAGGATGGGGTTAGGGGGGGACCCCCGTCTCCTCCTGCATCCCGCGCATCTCCCATCCCAAGGCCACCGCCTGCGCTCCCTGCTGAAATCTTTCAATTATCCTTCTCACTAATTGATCTTCCCATAAAAATCAGGTGATAAAAGGGATAATGAAACATCAAAAATAAGCCACATCTCTCCTGGCAGTGCCGTGTACATCTATCTCATGATGCATAAAAGCTCGGAGTACCTGCCTCTTCCTCTCGTCCTCCCCCAGAAACCAATGCCTGATTAATAGCTTAACTGTATTTAATTCCCCGAAGAATCATTAAACACAGTATCTGTTTCATTAAACAGATACAGGACAATTCACCTTGTGTAATCATATCACATAAAACTTTGCTTTGGAACTGCTCCAGGAATATCGTAAAATTAATGTCACGGAACCAAACGGGGTTTCACGGCACCCACGGTCTCT
>NW_009611683.1:0-360 GCF_000690535.1 Cariama cristata
GTCCCACCGCGGGAGCGCCTCCTTGCGAATGAAGAAGGGGGTGTAGACGGTAGTGTAGCCCCTGGCGCGGAGGCTCTGCAGGGCGTACTGGATCAGGGCCTGCTCCAAAAACACCAGGGGACCCTGGGGGACAAGGGAAGCCACCGTTTGTCACACACCCCTCTGTGCCAGCCCTTCTCGCTCAGCAGGTCCGGGAGGACGTGGAGCTCATGACGGCTTTGGGCTGCTCTGGCTGTCAGGCTCAGCATCGCCCTCCGACCGCGGCAGGGACGCCGGTGTGGATCGGAGGGTGCCCAGGCCACGATGGCAGCGCCAGCGAGGCCAGAGTCCATCCCACACCATGAGCCGGCTCAGAGCGAG
>NW_009611683.1:375-2297 GCF_000690535.1 Cariama cristata
CGCGGGAAGCTCGCCCCGCGGGGGGAAAAGCCACGACCCCCGTCCTCTCCCCGTTTCCTTCAGCTCTCCCTCTGGCTCCGATCGTTGCCGTGCCCCCGGGGGGGTCTGGGGTCTCACCTTAAGGAAGTAGCCCCGGCTTCCTGCGACGATGGCCCCCTTCTCTCCCTCGTAACCGTCCACCATCACCACCAGGTCCACGTGCGAATACTTCTTCCTGCAGCTGCAGTCGCCCCAGACCCGCTCCACCTTGTTGTCCACGTCCTGCCCAACGAGGGGAGAGAAGAGGAGGGGGAAGCTGTCACCTCTGCTCCCAGGGCTGCGGTGACATCGGACTGGGCCCAGTTTGGGATCCCAGACTACAGAGCTTGGAACCCCAGCCCTGATCCCGACCGGTCACTTATTGTGCGGCCACTTGGCAGCCGGCCTGGCCCGATTGTGTTCCCCCAGCAAAATATTCCTGCCGGATGAATGAAGGCAGCGGAGGGAGATCCCAGCCCCCCGGCTGGAAGCGAGTTTCCCATGGATTCCCCCAACAATGGCCGTGTCCAGCGTTGTCTGAGCCGTTCTTTGTCTGCTCCCAGCAGGAAACGCTGTCTTGTCATGCAGATTTCATTCACCCGCCCGCTGATCTCAGGTTGGGGGGGAGACCTCCCCGCAGCGAGCCCCCCGCTTGCCGGCAGTTGTCTGGCTTTGATGAAGCAGCGCGGCCGGCCCTACCTCATCATTGCTGATGGGCACCGAAGGGTGGAGGAGGTTCCCGATCTCCCGCAGGCTCTCGAAACGTTCTGCTTCCAGCCTCACACGCTCGGCGTCGCACTTGAGGATGGCTTCGTCGATGAGGAGACGGACTTTCTTGATCTGCGATACCTGCAGAGTCTGAGCAGGGACCCGGGTGAGACGGGGAAGGGAAGAAATTCCTGGCGAGTGGGGGCTGGCAGCTGAACACGGTTAATCACGGACCCTCGCCCAACCCCCTCGCCCAACCGAAACGGCTTCTGGAGTGAAATCGTGGACTGAACACATCAAACAACAGCCCGAGGGGACAAAGGACTGACCCAAGTCAGGCTCTGAAAGGGCCGGAGCGAGCTACGGCATCACACAGCGCCCGGCAGGGACGAGGGGGAGCAGTCAGCTCCCACGGCAGCAAAAAATCGGCCAGCGTCACGCTCATTAAACATCGCAGTTAACGAACTGGGAAGTTCGGGCAGGGAGGAAGGGACTTGTAGAGGACACATAGTGACTGAGGCTGCTCCGATCCCCCAGGGAAGCGCAGGAGAGCTGCCACGGACCGAGGCCAAAATGGTCTTTAGATGAAGGACACTGAGCAGGAGCTGGTTACTGTTGGCATGGGACGGGGGGAAATACAGATCCTCCTGGCAGGGGGTTCAGGCAGTGCCCCCTCGCTTGGTGCTGGGGCTTCGGGCACCTCACGCCGCCACCTCGGGCAACGATAGGCAAAGCTCTGGACAAACTGGGTGGGCCGGCGGCACAGTGGGGGGAAAGGGGGTCAGACTCACCCCCAGGACGTCGGCCGTGAGCTCGTCGAGGTTCTGCACGCTCTCCGGTACGGACTCGTCCGTCCCCACTGGTTCCTTTTTCTGCAGCGGGAGGAAAAATAAATCCCAGCAGGGTTAAAGAGTAAAGTTCCAGGGTAAAAATATTCCTCAGCGATGCGAGGGAGAGGCCTGGAGAGCAGAGACCTGGGGGAGATGCCACCAGTTAGTACCGTCCCACCAGTGAACCGCTGCCGGGACCGTCTGCCTTCGCGCCTCACCTTCATCTTGTCTCCGATGGTTTTGCTGCACAGGTTCTTCAGCTTGTTCAAGTTATCGGCACGAAACCTGCCTAGAAAGCAGAGGGGAGGGAGCAGTCAGCCGGCCCCGCGAGTGGGAGGGGGGCTGGGATCCCCATCCGGCAACGCG
>NW_009611684.1:0-344 GCF_000690535.1 Cariama cristata
AGCCCTCGTGCTGGTGGGGCTTGGGGGTTTTGGGATCCCCTCGTGATTCCGACTCTGCCCAAAATCTTGGGGTGGGTGAAGCCCAAACCCCGAGAAGTTTCGGGGTCCTTCACCACCGTCCTTCCCGCAGGGTCCCGCGGGCGAGAGGGGAGAGCAAGGAGCCCCCGGTCCCTCCGGCTTCCAGGTGAGCATATGGAAGGAGGGGGGGATTTGGGGTGCTGGGGTCGCGGTGATGCTCATGGGTGACCCCCGAGCCCCCATCCCGGGGGGTCTCGCTGCCGCCGTGCTCACGTTGCTGCTTTCCCCTCCCAGGGGATGCCCGGGCCCCCCGGTCCCCCCGGAGC
>NW_009611684.1:630-935 GCF_000690535.1 Cariama cristata
TGCCGCGTGTCCCAGCTGATGTGGCAGCCGATCCCCTCGCCTCCCAGTACGTCCCAGTCCCTTCAGGGCGGTGCAGGATGGATGCTCTGCCCACTGTCCCTGGGGACATCCATGCAGGGGACATTGTGACCCTCACCGTGGCCTCGTGGCCTCTTCCTAACGCTCTTTCCCCTCCCCTCCTCACCCCAGGGTGAACGTGGCTTCCCCGGTGAACGTGGATCTCCTGGTGCACAAGGGTTGCAAGGTCCCCGCGGGCTCCCCGGCACCCCGGGCACCGACGGACCCAAGGTGGGTGACAAGGAGGG
>NW_009611685.1:0-1502 GCF_000690535.1 Cariama cristata
ATGCAGCACGGCTTGTCCAGCCTCCTCTTCCCCTCCGCCTCCTGCCACAAGTCCCTCTTCTCAGGCCCCTTCCAGCCCCGGTGAGTCCCTGTACCTGCAGGGCAGGAGGGGACAGACGAGGACGGGAGGGGATGGGCACCCAGCACGCTCAGTCTCTGCTCCTGCAGGTGGTTCGACCGCAAGCTGCAGGGGAACGAGGAGCAGTGCAGAGCCGTGACGCACATCGTGACGGGGATGTCCAGGCCAGCCCCATACCTCATCTTTGGCCCTCCTGGGACAGGCAAGACAGTGACCCTGGTGGAGGCCATCAAGCAGGTGAGCAGTCGGGGCCCAGGTCCAGCCCCAAGCATCACTGCCCACCCTGGCCCATGGGGCTCAGTGCCGTTGCCACCTCCTCCCACCTAGGTATGGACGTGCTTCAAGGACGCCCGGATCTTGGCCTGCGCCCCTTCCAACAGTGCCACAGATCTGCTCTGCCAGCGCCTCATCAAGGACATTGCCCCCCGGTACATCTACCGGCTCATGGCCAGCTCCAGGAACTACCAGGAGGTGCCTGCCGATATCAGGGTAGGTCCCTGCCCCTCTGTCCCAGCATGTCTGGGCTGGTGGCCCCCAGGGAGAGCAGGATCCCACCAAATGCCTGTGTTTCAGCCCTGCTGCAACTGGGACGATGAGCAGAGCTGCTATGTGTACCCAAGCAAGGAGCACCTGGGGCGCTACCGGATCCTCATCACCACGCTAGTGACAGCGGGAAGGTCAGAGGACCTGGGATTGTCCCCACCACCCATGGTGGGTGGACCCAGGGGCTGCCTTGCAACCAGGCTGTGAAGGCAACCCTGCTGGGGTGCAGTGGGGAGGGGGTGTGGAGGAGGGTGGGCAGCAGGATGTCCGGATGAAGATGAAGGCAAGGGGAGGAAGGATGGCAAGCTGAGGCAGGGATGCTGAGGCAGCCTCACTCTACCTCTCCCTCAGGCTGGCGTCAGCCAACTTCCCCCCAGGATTTTTCTCCCACGTCTTCATCGATGAGTGCGGCCAGGCGGTAGAGCCGGAGAGCGTGGTTGCCATCGCAGGTGGGTGGTACCCGGCTGCCATCTCAGGGACCAGCATTTCTGCGTGGCCTGGGGAGCCCTCCATGCCCTGCTGAGCTCTCCTTCTGCCCAGGGCTCCTGACTGCTATGGACCAGGAGACCAACCCCAACGGGGGGCAGCTGGTGCTGGCAGGAGACCCGCAGCAGCTGGGCCCCGTCCTGAGGTCACCACTGGCCATCGAGCACGGCTTGGGTGAGTGGGGAGAGGGGTGGGAGCGCTGCTGGTGCATGGGGTCCGAATGGCCTTGTGGGGAGCCACGGGGTCTCACTGGGTGCAGGCACCTCGCTGCTGGAGAGGCTGATGCTGCACAACCCCCTATACAAGAAGTCGAGCGCAGGATACGACCCACAGTTCGTCACCAAACTGCTCTGGAACTACAGGTGGGGACAGGGCCAGCACGGGGACGGGCGCGG
>NW_009611686.1:0-1323 GCF_000690535.1 Cariama cristata
CTATATATATTTACAACTCTGCCATAGATTCCTTCACCTTTGGTTAAAAAAGTTAAAGCCCTCTCTTTAATAGCATACTTTCTCTTTAAAAGAACACACATTTTGCATACAAAAGAAAAAAAAATCTGTTCCCATAAATCAATATTACATTCCTCATCTTCAAACGGCAAAGGCTGTGAAGGTTAGACTCCAGAGTTTTTCAACACTCCACTGCACAGACATTTAAAATGACTATTTTTATTTTTTTTATGTTTTATATACAGTAAGATCTGAATAATTTTGTTTTTCTTTTTGTTTCACATAACTGGGAAAAATAAAACCCGTGTATTTGTAATTTTTTTTTTTAATTTCTAATGTTTTTCCACTTATCTGTACTATGGGTTTAGAGGCACTCCATCACGTGATGAATTTTTAAATTTTTTTCTTTTTTTTTTTTTTCTTTTTTCTCCTTTTGTTTTTAAAGTGTTGCAAGTATCCTTTGGACAGCTTCTCCCCCTCCACAAGATGACCTCCTCCTGGGAAATCCTCTGCCTTCAGCAGGCCTTGGGGAGCTCCGGAGGCACCTCGCTTGCGGAGATGCGGTACTGGACCTTGGTGTTGGTGATGGCCCCGTGCTTCTGCCGGAGGTGAAGCCGCAGCTGGCTTTTGTGGCGGAAATGCAGGTTGCACTTCTCACACTGTGGGGCGAGAGGCAAAGGCAGAGGGTGTGAAAAGCGATGGTAGAGAAGGTAGGGGACATGTCCTTTCCTTCACGGCAGGGGTCCTGCAGCAAACGCCTGTCCTCTGCCAGCTACCCTGCGCCCATTATACCGGTGGACGAGGGAAAAGTGGAAACGTGGTGGGAGAAGCAGAACCTGGGAGCACCCCATCCCAGGCTTTCAGCAGCACATTTTGGTTTATGGGATGCACAAAGGCTGAGGTCCCTTAGGAGAGGACGCTGGTTCTGACGGACGTAGTGCCAAGCTCCTTATCTAGATGCTCAAACCAGCTACAGGGCTATTTCAGGAGCTCCTTTTGACCCCTGCCAAGCTGGATGGCTCCAGAGGGATATGTGGATGATAACCCCTGCTCCAATTCCCTCTCTAGCGGATGGGAATCGCTAGAAAGCCAGAAAAGCCTCAGCAAAGAGCTGGGAGCCCCCAAGGATGCAAGCAAGGCAGGGCAGGCTGCTCGCTGGGTGCACAGGGAACCCCCGGCCAGGTCGTCTGCTCCTTTCCCCCATCCCCGCAGACAGCAGGCAGCTGTAATTTAAGTCAGAGCTATTTGCAGAAGTATGACCTTCTTCCAGATGGGGTGGAAGAAAAGAAGAGCAGCTAAGATGTA
>NW_009611687.1:0-379 GCF_000690535.1 Cariama cristata
GCTTTTGGGCTTTTCTCCTCCTTATCTGGGGCCAGAGCAAGCCCCGGGTGACTCACCCCTGCGGGGTGAAAATGGGACGCTGATGCTATTAAATACCCAAAACCCAAGGGACGGGGCCAAGGCACCATTTGGGTTGGGATGGGAGGTTTTTTTGGGCATCAGGCAGGACAATGGCCCACGCCAACCCGGGATTTTGATGAGCCACCAAATGGCTTCTCTCCCATTTCCCTCCCTGGCCCCTACCACTTCCTGAGGCTTTGCTCTAAATAAATCTTCCCCCTATTCGTTATTTACATCCTTCATTTACTCGTGATGAACTATCCTGTCTCCTCAGTCTTTGTTCCTGCTTGGAAAGGATGCGGGATCATTACCGGGTTCC
>NW_009611687.1:448-796 GCF_000690535.1 Cariama cristata
CCGACCCAGATTCATCCCTCCTCGGGGACGGTCCTTTGTCTTAACGAAGTACATAGAGGAGGTGGCCAGTGGGGGCCATGGTTCGGATAAGCCACCCGGCGCAGAGGGTTGGGAGCCTGCAGTGGCCCTTTTCACCCCAGGTGGGGATTTTTTGGGGGTTTCCCCATGGTTCTGGTTTGGTCTAAGAGCCAGGGGGTCTTGGTGGGGTGGGGACAGAAATGCCGCGTCTGGGGCCGCGGCCCGAAGGTAAACCTGAGGGAGAAGTGTGTTTACATTCAGGGTGCCTTCCAAGGTCGCTTGCCCTGGAGAGACCCCTCGATACTGCCCATCCGTCTGTCAGTCCCTCGG
>NW_009611688.1:0-18598 GCF_000690535.1 Cariama cristata
CTGGCGTACGTGTGGCCCCCGGCCTGCGGGGTGCCCTGCACCGGACCGGTCGCTGCTCGGTGCCCATCCCCAGCTCTGGCAGAGCGTGCCCTGGTGCACGGGCGCTGCTGGGCTGTAAGCTCCTGTCTCTGCTCCTTCAGGGGAGTTTCTGCAGCCTGAGCAAGCCCTTCGGCTCCTGAGCAAGTTCAGGCAGTGCCTTTCCCCCTGCAAATGCGTTAAGGAACTGACGTACAACGCCTTGAAATCCTCATGGGTGGAGAAATTAGCCTATTCTTTCAAGAGCATCTTGCTATTTTATTTCACACTTCCACTTTTATTCTTTATGTAGCTATGGCTTGGCTGCAAGCAATTAAATGAGGCTCTGTTCATAAATCGGATTGCATTCGCAAGGGAGGTGGGCTGTGCAGGCCTTTCCTACTGCTCAGTTTGCATCTGTGATTGAATATTGTTTAATTGCTTTATTTATTCCTACTTTAATTTGCAGGGATGGCTGTGCCGACCTCTTTCCTCCTCCCCGCCCTTCCCTGCGTGAATTGCTCCCGCTATGCATGCCGGATTCCTCCTGCCAACAGTTATACAATATTCATAACAGCTTATTACTGTGGTGGGGCCAGGGCAGAGTTCGGGTTTGTGAGGTTGGGAAAGCAAAGGACTTGCAGTCTCAGCACACCTTAGATCTGGTGGGAGGAAGGAGATAAGAGGACGCAGGCAGAGTCTACCTGAAACACAAGCGCTTGCCCATTGCAAAACGCGGCTTCAACACTCGACTTCCCTGAGCGAACGCTTATTGTAACGAGCACGCCCAAGCCGATATGCTAATCTTAGTCACACTGGTGTAAGCCCAAAGTAACCCCGCTGAAGACAACAGAGTTACTTCCGATTTACTTCAACGTGACAGCCTTTGCAGATTTACATCTATTTTTGTGCTGCACCTTCCCGGGGAACGGCCCCCCTCGGCTCCTTTGCACCGAATGCTTTCTTTCTCTTTCAAATCCTTTCTAATTGTGCAGGGCAAGTTGTTCTCTTGGACTTAGCTGAATTATTTAAAAAGGGAAATTGGTCCTGTGTTTCCAGAGGAACCTTCATGACCTTGTTTTCCTTGCTGGAAATACCTTTGTCTTATCTCATCCTTCAGCTGTTACCCCCCCTCCAGGGACAAGTCCTTTGAGGATCTGAGCACCTTTAGCAGGGTGCTGAGTCCCTTTCACTCCTGTTAATGCTCTCGGAAATGGGACGGAGGGAAAGAAAAGGGGACGGAGGTAAAGAGCGCAGCAGCTTCCAGGGGGCAACCCAGGAGATGTACTTGGGAATTCACTGGAAACACTGTACTTCTGGAAGGAAGGATCCGGCCCTTCAAAAGACACCGGTCAGGGCAAAGAATATATCTCACTTGCTGAACCATATCAGGCAAGGTCCAAAGCACCGTCAATTCTTGTTAAAAGAGGCGTAGCCAAGAGGAAAGGAGAGAAGTGACAGATGAAGGCGAATCTGTCGAGGCCCCGTCATCACCTTGTTAACCAACGTGCCTTGCTGCAGCTCCGCGTCTCAACAGCAGCTGCCAGTGCCTGGTGTCCTGTTTGGAAGGGGCTGTATTTTTGCACAGGGTCTTTCCTGTTGACATTTTTGCTATGCAAGCATAAAAAATAAGGACCCTTACTTAACAGCAGTAAACTCTGTGATGAGCCAGAGATATTAAAATGCCACTGCAAAATTATCTTTTTAATAAGCTAACTTTTCCCTGCTGGAAATAACAAGCCTCGCCCCTCACCAGCTTCTCGGATTAGAAAAGGGACCCAGCCAAGGTGTTATAAATATCCTGAAACTATTTTGTGCTCTGGTGTTGTTCACAACAATGATTTATTTCTAGAGGGGGAACAATCAGGGAAATCCCTTTGTCCTTAAACTCTGCACATGGTCTTGAAGCTTTCTATAATTTTGAAGCTTATGGTTCATATATTCCCCCTCCTTCTTTCTGTTTGTCTACAGTTGGCGTTCTAGTTTGTTAAATACATGATGATGCACGGTTTATCTTGCTCGCAGCTCTGAGACCTTTGTGTCTTTTCCTCCTTCCCCTCCCAAAATTCCACAAATAAATCACTGCTTTGGTAACATTCCTCGGAAGCCTCCATGTAAAATACCTTACCCCACTGATTTGTCCTCACTCTGTCATGCGCATGCCACTTTGTTGTATGGTTGCTCACAATCTGGCTATGTTTAAAAATACATATATATATAATATCCACCTATGCACAGGAACAAAATAAGGAGTGTTTCATTATTGTTCTGTATATATATATATAAAATATATGCACACACATGCATATACCCTGTGTAGAATGTAATATCTATATACACTATATATACACACGCATGTACGTGTATATATATGCTGATAATAATGAAACGCGCCTTATTTTATCCCTGTGTGTAGGTGGATCCTAAGAACTGCAAGTCACACATGCTTCCCCTTGCCTTAGATTACATATTTGCTAAGTCCGTGAAATTCAGTGTGTTTGTGTACATTTCAAACAAAGATCTACACGAGCTGTTCAAACACTGCAAAAACAAGAACGGGTGACTTGGGGGTCAAATGTTATTTTTCCTAACGCAGTACACAGCCACCATTTAAATATTTTCATAACTCCTACTGTTTGCATCCAGATTTCCTTGTGACGATCAAGATAAAGCTTTTATGCAGGCTTCTTGCTTCTGATGTCTGAAATATTTTGCTGACCCCCAAATTTCGGATGCTGGAGAGTTTTGGGCTCGGACGGTGCCAATTTGTCAGACAAAAGAAGAGCAGCTGGAACATGCCGCAGGGCTGATCTGGAGATGTAGAGGTCCGTGTCCTGTTCAAAAGGGAGCTGATGACGCACAGGCAGGTATTTTCTTAGTGTCATATTTTATTTACAAAACATACAATGCAATGATCTCCCTCCAGCAGCAAAACCTGCAAACTGCAGGCGGGTGGCCGCACCATGCGGGACCTGGCGAGGCGCTCGGGGGTGACTGCTGCTCCCAAGCCTCTGGCTTTGCCCTAGGGCTCGCCAAGGACTCAAACCATCTGCAGAAGCCGAACGAAGCCCCGTCCCCAGCCAGCCAGCAGCAGGATGCGTGCCGGAGACTTCGTTACGCGCTCTCTTCTCACTGCTGTACCCTGCACACCAGAGCCAGGCCTTGGTTTCCACTGAGCCGAACGTTTCGCGGTCTCAACAGCTGGTTTCTGTCTGAAATCTCCCACCGACAGAAGCTGTCAGCGATGATGACAAGTCCATCTCAAGTTTGTTAAAATCATATTTTTGATAAAAAATGTTAAAAGATTCTGCTTGAAAAATCTTGAGACAGGCTATTTTGAAGTGTGATTTGCCATTCCTCCCTCTTTTTTTTTTTTGTGAAACTTGATGTACTTCATGGGTTTCTGATGAAGGGTATTTTCAAATGGAGAAAAGTTCTGTTGGTGAGTTTGGAAGGTTCATATTGGCAAAAATCCTTCTCATATAAAAATGTCCTAAGTCGCTTTTTTCCTAATATAGCAGTGACCGCAATAGGATTTTTCCTACTATAGCTGTTTCGATTAAGAAAACGCAGTACATTCCGCCTTCTCAGTGAGTTTCTTATATGACTCTGAGTTTTAAGGCTAGACCAGGCACAAGAGCCGTTTGGAGAACTAGTCGATTGGGGTGTCCTGCCCCTGTTGAGCATCCCTGGGCAAGTGTGGCAGAGGTCTGCTCCGTCGCTTAGAAAAAGAGGAGAAACAGTGCTAAAGGAGGCTTTGTCCTACTTTAAGTGGAGAACAGCCGTAGCGGATCAGTTGACACTGCTTTGGCAAGGAGCAGAGCCCCCGTCTTCCCCTCTTCGGTCAGGAATCTCTATGCTTTGCCAAAGCCTGAGTTTCATAACCGGCTAGAAAGCTCTTGTGGGTTTCCACGGGGCTCAGCTGAGCTGTTCACAGAGGGAGAAAGGGAAAAATGTACACGGCAGCCAGTGCTATACATCCAGCAAAGGACTTTTCAGCCCTTTTTCGGCTGGTTTCTGTTGGGGTGAGCATAATTTGCCTTTTCTCTTTGCTGTGTGAGGGGAGAGGCATTGGGGAGCGGAGTGGTTCCCTGCATGGCTCACCTTGGTCTGCCTGGATGTTGTTACAGAGGGATGTGAATTGTCCCATGGTGTGGAGCAGACCTGGCAAGATGGGGAGAGGCAACTGCTTCTCAGAAAGATTAAGTGGGACATTTTTGTGTAGCTTCAGCTTCATGTGGCTTGCAGAAAGCACTTTGTGGATGTTCCTCATTGCATTTTCCAGAAATGAGCGTTAGCAGCCTGGGATACGGCTGGCTTCTTTGATTCTGCTGATTTTACCCCAGCATAACTCTGTTTTGTGGATGAGCTGCTTCTTTAAATAAAACTCGTGAAAAATGAGGACCAGGAGGGCTGCTCGGGGAGTGGGAAAGTGGAAATAAGATGAAGGTTGATTTGCTGTTGGTCAAATGGCTGCGGTGCCTCTGCAGACCCCAGTGGGAGACACATCACTGAACACGAGATGCAGGAGCAAGACAGAGATCTTCCGCACGCCATGGGGATCCCTAATTCCACTAGGGATTTTGAAATGCAAATGAAATACATGGGAAATCCCACCTGCAGGTGCCTGCAGGCTTCCCAAAGGCTGGTGCACCAAAGCTTTTCCAGGCCTGGGACAGATAACAAATGTTCAGAGGGCAGTGGCTCTGCTGGTCCAGGTTTTGTTTTCCCTTACACTCCTGAAAATCCAGAACAATCCCACTGATGGCTGTCGAACACCTGGAGTTTCTGCTTACACGCAGCATTTGAAAACATTGTTCGCTGTGGGGGTAGCTGCCACGTGTGCTTCTTTATTTGTTTCTATTCTCACCTCCTCCTTGCTGCTCAGTGCTCGTGAGCCTGGCAGATTTTCAGGAGCTGGGCTGCTCTTACGTCATGTTGTGCCAAAATCGGTGTGAAAGGATTTGGAGGAATCTGTGGTTCGAATCACCTTCGATCTCTCAGTTCCCTTCTGGTTTGTCCATGCAGCTCGGATATGCCGTCATGAGCTGCTGCTTTGCCCTGGGGCATCCTCTGCTGTAAGCATCCCTTGGGACCGGGCATAATATGGAGGATGAGGTCTCCGGCCGTGCCGTTCGGTGAGTGCTGCCTTTGCTGTGGCCGCTTTTGGCTGCGGTGGGACGGCAGGTGTGGTTCTGTGCTGGCTCTCCAGGGCACGCAACCACTTACAAAAGCAGCATCGCCCAGGTCCCCGAGAGAGCATGGCCAGAGTTCACGCCTGTCTAATTAATGGTAATTATCCGGTTGAGGAAGTGGGTATGAAAGTGATTTAACTCCTCTGAAATCCTCCACCTGAGTCGCACTGAGCTGTGTCCTGGGCTCAACAGACCTGCGCCCATGTCCAGAGGATGCTGTGGGTTGCACCCAAAGGAAAGGTGGGCAGGGTTCACTGCAGCACCCACAGCGCTTTGGGTGCTGGTGTGAGCTGGTTTAAAACAAATGAGACCCAGGTAGCTGCAATCCCATCTCTGGGTCACAGCACAGACAGACCCAAAGCGACGGAGCCGGGCTCTCTTCCATGCCGGTGTCCAGCCGGGTGCCTTCAGTGATAAATCACAACTGTTTCAGTTTGGATGTGGTGATAAATCTAAGGGCTGCAAATGATAGCGTACACAATAGTGGTTTTTAGCAAATAAATTGGGCTTTTACGTAAATGCTTCCATACACACGTACGCTGTCAGGCGGCAGGTGAGACAGGAGAGTCAGAAACACTAATCTGCAGAGAAAAGGGAGCCTTGGAAACTTGCCACTTTTGTTCCAGTCTCTGCTCTCCGGGAACTTGATTTTCCCCTTCTTTCCCTCCATGTTTTACTTCACAGAATTTTTTGTCTCTTAAAAATAGATGCCTCATTTGGAGTAAGAACACCCTGTGCGTGTTTGCGCAGCGGTTGAGATTCATCCCAGTTCAGGACTGGGATCGGTTGAGACTTCAGCATCGCATCGGCTCCAGGGCAGCCAGATGGAGATGGGGGCTGCTGTGAAACTTCTGCCTGAGAGCAAATGGCTATGGGCACAGGCAGTCCGTTTCTTCCATTTAAAAAGGTAAAAGAAAGATTAGAGGAAGTGTTCACCCTGCAGCCAGAACAGCTTTGATTATTCAAGGATGCATTTAGGGTTCAAATGTATCATTACATCTTGTTACTGAATTCCCACCCTGCCCTCCCATTCCCTTCCAGGGGATGCTTGCCACCGCGTTTGGTGGGTTTGGGTTTATGGTAAAGGGGGGGGTGCAGAAATTAATGGGCTTTGTGGGAAACAGAGAGGAGTACAAAAGCAAACTGCGGGCAGAGAGTGAAAGCTGAGTGCATGTTGCCTTGGACAATCACGGCACGTATGAAAAGGGAACACACGCTGTAAAGCAGAGAGGCCTGTACTGGTCCTTTCAGCTCAAGCACTCAGTGCTGTTGGGTCGGATCTGGCTGCAGCAGAGGGATGAGCCTCGCATTTCCATCCAGACGCACATCAGGCAGGACTCACGGCCAGCCACCGGGAGACACGGCAGCTCGGCCCATCACTGCTGAGCCAACACAAGCCAGGATGCACCCAGTGATAGTAGCCATCCCATCAAAGCTGGAACGGGGAAGAGACACCCCACATCAGCCTCTACATTCCCAGCGAGGATCAGACCAAACCTTCCCAACACAACTGCTTCTTCCCAGGTAGTTCAGCCTGAAACACAAGTGTCCAGAGATGGAGAAAACCCTGCCGGGGGTCAGAGAAGCCCTGTGCACCTGCACAGCCTACTTCTCTGCAGCCTCCACCAAAGGTGAAAGCCTTGGTGGCCTCCAGCCCCTGGGCTCGACTTCCACTCCTTTTTCTGATACCAATTGACTTCCCTGCAAAGAGTTCTCTCCGTGCTAATCTTGCTGTGAATTTAACTTTTCTAACACAGGGTAAGGAAGCGACCAGTGAGAGCTGCTCCTCATGCACCAATGGATTTATATCACAAGCTCCCCAGGCGAGGGGGTTCGGTCCGGGCAGTGCCTCCGTGGGGGATGCTTCACCCCAGCCCCTGGCTCTGTGACCCCCCTCTGCCCAGCTGTCCTACCTTTGCCACTTCTCCTAACGCAATCTCAAACAAATGTTGGGTATTTTTTTCCTCAGTAGCATGTAGGTCACTGGAGAGCCTTAGGGGACCTGACAGCTGACATTCATCCTTGGTTTTGAATCCGTGCGTCAAGCTTTCTGGAGGCGATAGAAGTGCAGTTGCTGGTGAGACCAACTGCCTTTTGTGTGGCTTCAATTAAATGTCCTTCTCGGCATGGGATGGTTGCCAGAGCTCCGTTTTTTTTTTTGTTGAAAGAAACAGTTTTATTTAGATATATATAGAAAAAGTCCCACCTGGCTTTTTGGAAGGGTTTCAGCTGGAATGTAACAGATCCCATATTCTTCTATAAAAAGGTGAGCCGTATTTTTCAGCTGAACTTTTCTCCCTTTTATAGCTGCGATTTGGCACACACGAGGCATAAGCAGCGGCAAGGTCGCTGCCCTTCCCCAGCCGAGGAAGGAAAGCCACGGCACGTGCCGGGACCGGCGACACAGGGGCAGCTGCCGAGGACAAGCCTGGAGGGGACTTGAGCTGATCCCCAAGACCTGCTCGTCTGCGTAGGAGCCCTGGGGCAGCTCGGAGACCCCAGGAGACGTGTGTCCTGGCCTCTGCGGAGCCTGTCCTGCTGATCAGATGCCTTCACAGCCGTGAGCTCTGGAGAGGACCCATGGGGCTGGTCATGGCAGAGCACGTACTTCTTCTCCCAGCCTTTATTTGCTTTGTCTTCACTGCTCTTTCAACGCAGATTAACACCAGTTCTCTCTCTATTTTAACAACAGTGTAAGTATGGGCAACAGGTTAAAACAAGGCAAGCAGCCGCCATTGCCTCTGTTTTCTTTCTTCCTGCACCCTTTAAAATTTTGGTTGCTCAAATGACCTTTTCCAGACCTGGGTGTCCTCCTCCCTCCTGAGCCACGCTGCCTGGTGTCTCTTGTGCCGGGACCGGGTGCTTCGGTCCCCGCTGCCACCCGCGGAGGAGGAGGTGGTACAAGCCAGCAGCTCGTCACTGCGGTGTTACATCGCTTGGCCGCAGACACATTCTAATTAATTAATTAAAATATTTTGTATCAAGATTGCACTTATTTTTATTACACGTTTACTTATTATCAAGTGTGCATATTGCAGTCTCTTCCCAGCCCCAGCTAGTGAAGCGACCGGCCCCGTCTCATCCAGACTCGCTCCTTGCAGCAGCAGCAGGCGATGCCAGAAACGCTCCGGGAGCCACGGCACCTTGGCCCAGGCGTAACGTTTGCACGAGAAAGCAGGGAGCGGTGAGGAAATAAAGTCCAAAGGTGAAGAAGAGGTGTGAGTCGCTTGGTGAGACTGTGGTACCACTGCTGAATTCCCCAGGTCTTAAAACCAGGGTGCAAGGAGGGATTGGAAATCCCAGGGGTGCAAGTGGCCAGGATGATGAGAACACACTCGATCCTTGTGCGTGGGGAGCTCGGCCACGCTGATGAGCTCATTTCTGTTTGGTGGTTTTTATTGTGCTCTGATTAATATGGAAATTGTCATATATGCCCAGGCTGGGTGACCACACATCCCTCTGCTTTTACTGATCCTGCTCTGGAAATGCCTTTCGGGCTGCAGGGTGTTCCCAGCTCCCCTGGGTTGCAGCGGGAGCACGGAGCGATGCTTTAAATCCTCTGCTCGCTGCTCCCAGGTTCTCCCAAGCACAGCCTTTAAATGCTGCGCCATCAACTGCTTGATTAATTAATGCTCTTCTGTTTCACTTGTTTGACGATGATATTCAGTGATGTGACTGAAATTCACCTCCCAGGGCAGAGACAGTCTCCTGTACTGAAATGGGCTGGACGTGTATTTTTAGTAAAACAGTATTTTCAGCTCAGGATTTGAAGTTTCTGGTCATTTCCTCGTCCCTCTCTGAGTCACATGCCGAGTCCTTTCTGCTGTTTATTGCAGATGTTGAAGGTTACAATAATCTGGGAGTTAAGTGCTCCGCTTTTGGAGGGAGAAGGAAGCGAGCAGCAGGACGAGCTCTCGCTGCCCATCGGCACCAGGCACCCAAGCTTATGGCAAAACTTCCAGGGAGCTCCACTTTATATATTATTATAGAAATAATGTATTGGAAAAGGCACACGGCAGGATTTAAGGCCATTCCACATTATTGCTTGGCTCAGCTGAAAGAGGTGAGGGATCAGCCCAGTTGTCCTGGCCTGGAGATGAGGACGGCAGGGCGGGCTGTCCGTCCGTCTGTCCACCCAGGGCCCCTGCCAGCCTGTCCCAGCCCCCAGAAGCGGCGAGTTCATGGCACCGGCGGGGCTGGGGGGCTGCAGCACTGGGTGGTGAGCCAGCGTGCCCTCCTCTACCACCACTGCAGCAAATATTCCTTAATGTGCCTTCTCGCCTCTGCCTGCAGGCAAGGATTTAAGCCAGAAATGCTGTCAGTCATGTTTGTCCTGCCAGTGTCAGCTCACCTTGGAGGTGTCAGCCCTGCAACCGTGCTTAACCTGCAATGCATCTCCGCAGCCTTCCCCGCTGGATGCCAGCACCTATCAGGGCTAGATCCTAAAAGCTGGTACCCTGGTGTTTCCCTCCTCGCCCTTACACCCAAAGTCTTCATCAGTCAATAGACATTCAGAGCACTGAAAAGCTTGGATGGGGCAGGGGTCTGCGGGATGGCGGCATACCAGGCTTGTGCTGCAGTGCCAGGAGGGAGCAATGCGGTTGTGGTTTGGTATTTGCCTGCTTTGCTATGTGCCGAGGCAGACTCATGTTCCCTGGGAGGACCAGCTGTGTCCGGGGAGGATGCTCGCTGCTGGGGCAGAGGAGCTGCTGGAAAATCTCTCTCCCAAGCCCAGCAGCAGCAGTTTGCTGCAGACGGAGGGAGCAGGCTGAGCTCTCACTGTTAGGCATCGTGCTCTTGCCACTCTGGTGGGTCCGAGCTTAACTCGTCGTCAGTCAGAGAAAGAGGACATGTGTGGGGATGAGTGTGTGCGGCAGCACGGGGCCTTCCCAAAGCGTCAGGCTTTTGCGCTGGACCGAAGCGGCAGATCCCGAGAGGACCAGACAGGCTGTCGGGAGCACTGAGCGTCAAAGGCACCGTGCAGCCTCTGGAGCTTCAGGGTTGGGTCTTCTCTGCCTGGGGATGCATCCCAGGGTGTAAAGCCCCCAATTATGATGCACGGGGATCCACAGCCCTCCTGGTGTGCCCAGGGGTGGGAGCAGCAAGGGTACAGACACCGTATGGCAGCAGGGCCATCCCCGCCCGGTGCTGACCGCCGGCTGCATCTTCTCACTCACCCCCAGCTTTGAGGACACCAATTTTTGCAGGAGGGATGGGTGGCAGAGCCCCGCTGGGCAGAGGTGCCTGAGTGCCCTCCATCTCTCTCTCCCCCTGGGGATTTCAGAGCCCCTTGGACCATTTTGCAACCCAAAAGAGGATTTTTCACCAGCGAGGGCTGCGCCTGCCCTCCGAGAGCGGCATGTCCAGCTACCTCCTTCCCTCCTCTTGCAGGAGCAAAAAATTCAACAATGAAAATGGAGCTGACGACAGCGCTAATTGCTTGAGAGACAGCATGGCTACCCAGGGCTGGGGGAATGACATGCCACGGGGTTTTAAAACCGCAAATGAGTGCCCAGTGGGATATTTTGCAGGCTCAGAAGGAGATGGGAGAGGGCTCTGCGCTGAGCCGGGGAATACACTGCACAGGCGGGTTTCTAGAAGCAACACAAGTTGAGCTGGTAAATTATAAAATGCCACACTCGAGGTCTGTTATATAACGTCCCTTTACAGAACCTGGAAGCTAAATATAAGAGAGAGTTACATTTTGGGCTGGTGTAAAATGATGCTCCAGAACGGCTTTGTGTGGGAAGGAGCGCTCTGCAGCGCTGCGAGAAACGGAAAGGCTTTCGGGATTCTGAGTTCGCTCCCAGTCTCCATCGGTTGTTTTCTCGGTAACCTTGCAAAAAGCATTTACTCCCCAGGTCTCAGTTTCCCTCTCTTTAAATCAGGAACAATAAAACCTCCGTTTCCGTGCAGCTGCGTTGTCAAGATTAATTCATGTTTGCAAAGTGACCTGAGAAACTGTAGAAACCCGAACAGTATATCATTATCCTGATCTAAACTTGGCATATAATATCAGCAGGCCAAATTCCCCTCCCACACTGGAGGAGAAGGGGCTGTGTCAGCGTAGCCGAGAGGAAAATTCCAGCCACTGTTCCTAACCAAAAAATCCAGAAAAAAAACCCTTTTCAGGCTGAGACCATTTTGTTTCCCTTGGGGAAATTCTCCCCTTCATTAGCTCCAGGCAGAAGGATCAGTTCCTACACAAATTGGCTCATGCCGAAGTGTGGAGGGGGTTAATGGGAGTTTTGGATGGCTCATCCTTCCTCTCTGGGATGGTAATGGTGACGGTGATGCTGGGCTCCTGCAGGAGCTGCTGCCGCCTCACCAGCTCCTGCCGCTCATGGGTGACAAAACCGGGAGCATCCCCCGTGGGAAATTCAAGCGGGAATGGAACAAAGTAGAAATGCAGAAAGATGCTGTGTGTGCCAGGATCCAGCCTGCTTGGCAGTGATTTGGGGCCATTTTGCACTCCCTCAGCTCCTGCCCTTTTTCCCTTCAGCTGTGTTTCCACCACCAAGCCCAGCATGGCCCCCAGCATCCCGCTTTGCTTGGAGGATGCTCCCTCCTGTCCCTGTTCTACCTGAAATGCTGGGAATACCAGGCTCGTCTTCCTTCTCCTTCCTCTCTGCTCGCAGAGTGACAACCTCAGATGCTGGGCAGTCACAGAAGAGCTGGATGGATTTTCAGGTCAGGTTTGACCACTCAATTTGGGGGTTCAAGGAAGCCAGGTACAGACTGAAGGATGGCTGAAGCATGGGACATCAGAGGAAAGCCTGCTCCCGCAGTGCTGGAGGGATGCGAACGTTGAACTGGGATCAGCCTAGTTCAGCTTCTCTCTCAGCCTAGAGGGAGCAAGGGGCAGCTAACGGAGGGCCTGCCCCATCCAGCGGGACCAGGGAGCAGCTCGCCTGGGCTCATATCAGCCGCTCATTTCCCCCCGGAGGTGGCTCACATCCCGTTCATGGGTTGCCTGCAGATGGGAGAGGGGGGAGACTGCTGCATCCCCTGCCTTTTGCTAGCACATGGGTGATGCAGAGCATCGTAGTCCTTGAGCAGAGGCTGAAATGGGGGTGTAGGAGCCCCAGGAATCCTTGTCACCCTCCTTGCAGCCCTCCCTGCTGTGCAGTGCCCATCGGGAGCCGCATTTCACAGCCCGTGCCTGGCTGCATGGCTGAGACCTGGCCAAAGCAAATGCGCGGCCCCTCCAGGTACAATGTGTGTTTTTTAAAACCACCTGATCAGCCAGGCCTGATCCTGCACCTGTGAAACCCATCCCAGTCGCTGGGAAAAATGTTTTCTGACAGGGTGGAGATTAGCAGGGGAGTTGCCAAGCAACTGGCACAGCTCTGCCGCCTCTTGCTCCTCTCCTCCCTCTGAGCAGTGAGCAGGCAGGGCATGGCTGCATCCCTGCATCCCTCTGCCCCGGCCAGCCCAGTGCTCCCTGGCCCTGCCAGCCTGCCTCTACCTTCCTCAGGGAGGTACCACTGGGCAAGGCAGGGACCGCTCGCGGCTGGTGGGACAGGATGCTCTGGGCTGATGGGGATGACCACTCCTGCACCCCCAACTCATGGCAAATCGTCATCAGCAGTGGGGTTAGAAACGGGCTTGCTCTTCCAACTCATCTCAGAACTGTGCAGCTTTCTTTTGAACTAGTCCCAGAAATGCGTGCTAACATGCCGAGCAAAACACCCAGGAGGACTCATTATAACCCAGCTTTGATTAGCATCACCTCTGCATTTCTTTGGGAGTTCTTCAGGTTTACACTAAAAGAAATATGCAGCCTGAACCCTTGGGATTTTCTTTTTTTAAAGCTTTAATTTACATCAACTATTGAGTAACAACTGCCTGTTAGAAAAATCAGCTGATGTCCCTCGTAAAGCCTTGGACCTGCGGCAACGGGCATGAAGCAACGGCTACCGGGAGGGGAGGCAACTGATAGCTGCGATCTTGCAAGAGATCAGTTGCTGAGTGCGTGACAATAAACAGCAAATCCAGCCAGCTCATAGAAATGGCAAATGGACCAGACTGTTCAGAACAATCTGTTCCTTCTCCAGAGAAGGGCTGCTGGGCCGGCGGTAGGCTGGGAAAGCGGCTATTCTCAGCGTAAGCTGGTCTGAAATTCTGCATCAGAAAAATGGCAGGGCCAAGACAAGGTAATTACTAGGAGACGTGCCCTAAATCAAATAAAAAGGCTGCGAGTGGCTTTGCTGGGCTGGCTCTTCTCCAGGGAGGTTTGTACTGAAGGAGCCCTGCTGTGCCTCGTCCCACGGACCTGCTCGCTGCCGTGTCCATGGTTTTGTGCTCTGGTGGCGCAGCCGCCGGGCTGGTGCTTGAGCAGGGAAACCCTGCTGATCCACCTCAGGTCATCTGCCGTGCACTTTACTGTCTCATACCGTCACCTACTTAGTTGGGCATTAACGTCACTGAGCCAGGAGAGCAGTTGGTGCACTCAGTTTCTTGCCCGGTGCTGTGATTGCTGTTGGAAAGGGGCACCCCAGAGCGCCCAAACCTCTCCCGTAAACCCAAAACTGGGGAGACAGAAAGGTCTGGGACTGTCCATATCAATATCACGCCAGGCTGGACCTGGCGTGCAATTCCTTCAGGCAGATTTATTTCAGTTGCCTTGCTCTCCTTGGGGCTGATGGGCTCCCCCAGGATCCTTTCCTCCTGTGCCCAACCCAGAGATCAAGTGGCCTTCATTTGATTTGGAAAAAAAAAGTAAAAGAAGATAAACTGAATGCAGATGGTGCAGAACACCCATACAGCAGTGTAATTAATTGCCTTTAAATGTTAATTCAAAATAGTTTCCCTGAGTGATCTTATATAGGCAAATCCTCAATTGCCTTAAGCCACTTCCAGAGCCTGTTCAACTAATAAGGTATTCTTAGTCCCGATCAAGAGCATTGCACGGGATGGTAATCAGGAGTGATTAATTGGAAATAGCTCTTCTAAAACAGGCTGTACCCGCTGCGCTCCTCTGTGCTGCCCAGCTCTGCCCAGAGCTGACACGGAGCCGGTGGGATCCGTGGGGAAGGGACTTTCCTCCCCAACTCCTGCTGTGATGGGCTGCTTTTTCAGCCACAAATCACCCTCCCATCCCTCTTCCCAGTGCTCTCCAGCTCGATCTGGCACGGAGGGTTTCCAGCACAGCATCTAGATTTGCCAGCAGACTTCCCTGGGGAAGAACAAGATCTGGGAGGTCACGGTGGGAATTTATTAGCTCAGCTTAGCTGTAGCCAAGTGCTTCGCTGGACCTTCAGAGCTATTGCATTGCGTATCCCACCCCTGAGCGAAAACCTTGTCTCCTGCTTGGGTTTTATGCTGTAAAAGGCTGTGTCCCTCCAAAACTGCTGAGGGATCAGCAGCCCTGATAAGAGCATTACTTTGTGCAACTTTGCCTGAATCACAGGCCAAAAAAAATGTCCACAAAGTGAACCCCGTTCCCGGTCAGACAAGACCCTGGGTGAGAGCAGCTTCTGCTGTGGCTCTGTCCTTGACTCCTCTGTTCTCTTCTCTTGCTTTAGCTAAAATCTTCCCGCAGCGTATGAGTGCTCGCTAAGTGCCAGGTTTGACCTCAGGCCAGTGAAATTTGTGGAGGTCTTTTCTTGCTTTCAGCCGGCAACGTGTCCTCAGCTATTTTGCTTCTGCGTTTTCCCCCCCGCGGCGGCAGCCTTTGAGCAGTAATTCAGCACGGTGTACCTGCTGCAGTCAAAGGCGTCTGTAAGTTAGCACAGAGGGATGAAGCAAATCCGTGTTATTAAGGCTCTGCCGGAGAGGCTGAGCCTGCAGTGGAAAAGGGTTTTACTTTCCCAAAGTCAAGGCCTGGGGAACTTGCTCCTAAAACGACGCTTTGAGAAATACCAAGTAATGCCACAAAGGAGTCAGTTCACTGCTGGAAATCACATTTCGCTTGGTGTCAGCGATTCAGAAGAAACCCATCTGCAGGAAATTAGGATGACAATTTCCTCTTTGAGAATTACCGCTGTAATTCCTCTTTGCTGTAGTCGAGGAGGCAGCGAACAGCCTCCTCTCCCCTCCCTTAATGCCAGTTACTCTTAAAACTTGGAGCCATGTACCCGTACAGAGACGCCTCTACCCCATCCTGCTACCTAGAGGCCATTGCTGCTGCGCTCGCAGGCTGTCAGGAGAAACACACCCAGAGGTGAAAACCATCTACTTCTGTGCTATTTTGTCATCTCTAATGATGGATAGGCACTTGTTATTTTTACACTGTAAATTTTCAGTGTGAGAAGGATGTCCTGCTGCATGCCTGTAGAGTGTCTGGCATATTTGGCTCTGAGTTTGTTGAGATTTTTAAGTGTTAAATCAGGAAAACAGCATCCAATGTTTGCAATGTTCTTTCGGATGCTGAGCATGAGAGCCTCCTCTCCCAGAAAGGTGTGTGCTGAGGAAGGGCAGGCAAGAAGAAGTGATATCGTATAGGGAGAGAGTGGCTCAGCATGTATTTTGTATATAGAGGACGTGTGTTTTGAAAGAAACCTTTTTTTGTAAGAAACACACAGGGCAAAACTCAGGCCAGTTGCAAAAGGCTGCAGATCTACAACTTTCGATGTGTTTGCAGGGCTTTTAGGACCAAAACTGGTCTTGGCCATTGAAGGCTGGCACGGTCCCGGACATATGAAGATAACCAGAAGTAAAAACCTGGGTAGAGAATGTGGTCATGGGAGGCCATTCCCAAGCCAAGTCTTGGTGAGGTGACACCGTGAGGCTAAGGTATCACTCCCGGTCCACAGAACAACATCTCGGCAAAGATGGACCTAGCGTGGGTCTGAATTCAGGACCTCTTCCGTAAGGTTTTGCCACGGGACTGCTGGCTGAGAAGATCTTTCCCCATCCCCAGCTGCCTTAGCAGTTGTCAGCATCTTCCTGCTCCTCCCAGCGCTGCTGCTGGAGCTGAAGGGAGTTTGATTATGATTTAATCCAGGTTTTTAGAGGAGGGAAAAAAGAAAGTTTTGACAGTTCCATATATAGTCCTCTGACTCACAGATTTCATGTGTCAAACACCAAAGACGGGTTAAGTAGAATTAAGTTCTGGATTTGTTATAAATAGGCATTAAGTAACATGAATGTATTACATTTGCATGAAAATATGGGCCTGATTCTCTAGCTTACCCCAGAGATTTTCTTTGGCATCGATGGGATGCTCCCGGGTAGGTGAGCTGAGATCAGAGCCAGCCCAGCTCTGACCATCCCCTGCAGCCACCATTTAACTGGACCCAGTCAAACAGGGAAGTCATTGCTGACATCAGGAAGGATTTACGCTGCTTGCACAGATCAGAATTTGGCCCTTAAAATAGTACAAGTAGTTTTAGTTAGACCCCAAATCTGCAGCTGAAGGAATAATTTCTCCATGTCAGTCAGTGCTAAATGTACCTGTTAAATCAGGGAAGATGGGTTAAGATGAAAACTGCACAGAAAGTCACTTTTCTTCTGTTTCTCCCAGAAGATGGAGAATTGTTGGACTCAGATGTTACAGACGGTCTCATCCTGCTCCGATTACCGTTCTGCTCAGCCACAGCTTAAAGGTCCATCCAGACAATGAAGTCACCCTCACTCAGAGCAAGTCTGACAGCCGAGCATTGTTTGGGTGAAAACAGTCCCCTTTAGTAAAAGAAATGCTTCTGCAATGAGTGTGACAGACACAGACGCTACCAAATCAGATCCCTCCTCAATGGTTTAATTTACTGACTTGTTCGTTGCTAAACAATTGAGAATCGGTCCATGGAGAAGGAACACAAAAAGGACAGACAATATAGGCTGCATTTTGAGGCTGGACTAGTGCAAGCCAAGGGAAACCAGGCTTTTGAGCCACCCAGCGGCATTGTTTCTGGAAAAATAATGTCCACCCCTGCAGCTCTACGTTTATTCTGAACTGGAGGTTTGGCCCTATTTCTGCTGAGGGTGAAAAGAAAAAGACGGAGAGAAGGGATCTGCAGTACGGGCCAGGGCCACCGAGACAGACTGACAACCTCATCCCTGGAGAGGTTGTCGTTATTATCCCACGGAGCTGTCGATCATGCAGGAACAGCATGAAAAGCTCCAGGAGCTTCCCCCGGCCCCGGTGGGACCCTCAGGCTCCGGTGCCTTCCCAGCATCGCTCTGCCCTTGGTTGTGATTTTTCTTATCTAACGCCACATTCTGCTTTCTGCCATGAAAATAATTTCCAATTAAATGCATCCTCAGAGCCCGTCTGGCTGTGAATTAGCCTGGAACTTGATGTATGGCATGTTAGCTCATCAAAGCCTCCAAGATAACGGGGAGGTGCAGCCTCAAGAGTGATGCGCTGGTTGGGGATTTTGCTCATCGCCTTGAACTGGCCGCAGCCCTGCAAACTGGGACACGGACACCCTTTGCTCACCTTCAGCGCTTCTCTATTCCCCTTCATCCCAGAGCTGAATAAGCAACATCAGGGCTACGAAACAGAGACCTGCTGCAGTCTCCGGTGCCGTCTTGTGCTTCTGCCCTCCGGGGATCTCAGGGTTTGCTGAGTCCCTGGGAAGGAGCTGGCCACAGGCTCCAGCTTATGGGGAAGGGATTATCATGGCTCTTGTGACTCAGCCCACGGCTCCCGTGTGCTTCCCTGCGTGGAGAGGAGAGAAGCAGCCATCAATACTCAATTTGTCCCCTATATTGGCCGTCTAAACAGTCTCTGTCCCCAGGGGCCTTCCCCCAGTTGGCAGTGCCAACCGTTGCTGCTCTCCCGACGGTGGGCAACTCGAGGGTGTCTGGATGCCGAGGGCGATGGTGGCGATGTGGGGATTGCTGCCTCTCCACGAGCAAAACAGAAACCTGGGAGGAAGGCTGTGGGGCCGGCAAGGACGGGGAGGGAAGGGCAGCTCTGTGGCCTCAGAGTGCTGCTGGGGACAGCGAAGCCCTGGGTGCTGCTTTCTGGTCGGAGCGAAAGGCTTCAAAGTCCCAGGTTATGGGACAATTCAAACACTGCCAAGGGAAGAAAGAACCGGTAAAACGAGGATTTCTGCTTGCTGTGGACACACAGCCAGGGAGACATCAGAGCACAGGCTTCAGGGCTGGTTTTGGGGTATGGAAACCCCTTTGATCTGGGTGGTGTGGGCTCCCAGCACCCCCCATGGGGCGGGTGGGGGTGCCCTGGTCATCTCCTCATTCCATCCTCCTTGGTGACGATCCCCATGGAGAACCCATCCACACTCCACTGCGACAGTGCCTGTTCCACAGAGCCCGGGCCAGTGCAGGGCGTCAGATGAGACCGGGACCTGCTCCCTGCCAGGCTCAGACCTCTCCTGCTTGTCCCACTGGCAGTACGGGCTGTCCCTTGGGAATTCCCGAATGCTGTTGCAGTCCTGTCCCCTGGCTGGAGAGGAACTGCAGCACCCTGCAGTGGAGTG
>NW_009611689.1:0-12989 GCF_000690535.1 Cariama cristata
CTCCCCTCGGCGGGCGCTGACAGAGCTGGCCCGGCAGTGGCGCTTGAAACGCATTATGGCCTCGGCCGCTGCCCGGCCGCCTGGGGCCTCTTCTCGGTATGGAGGCCTGAGGGGCTGTGGAGTCCCTTTTGTGCGTAGTACCAGCTGCTGGGGGTGCCCCATCCGCAACCCTTCCTCTGTCTTGATGCGGCTTTGCTGACCTGCTGGCGTGGCGTGGAGAGTAAGACTGAAGATTATCTGGGGTTTTCTCCTAGTGTGGTGGTTGTTAATGCCTATAGTCTTAATTAATAAAGGTGCTGTGACTCTCGCTGGACTCGTGTCTTTTGGGCTTTTTCAACTCTCTGATAAGCTTGACCATGTTATCAGCAGGCATTTTCTTGTTGAAAAGTGTTGCGTTTTGTTGCTTTCACCACAAGTGGTCAGTTCTTGTGGCCTGTAGACCCGAAGGTAGAAGACTGCAGGCCTTGAAAGAAAGGTGCATTTTTTGTTTTACACCTGGCCCTAACTACCGGAGGGATTCCCTGAGGAATTAGGAAGGAGCTGGTACAGTGAGCAGCCTGGGTTGTCCTATGTGTTCCTGAGCTCCAGTCGTCCTTGCAGTGTGTCTCTGATACTCTTCCTAAAGAAAAATGGTGTCGTTATTTTCATCTTTCAGATGATGAAACTGACACACAAAGGAAAGCGGTCTGCCAAGTGTGCTGGCAGCACAAAGGAGAATAAATCCCAGTCTCAGTTTTCATCCTTGTTTTAGGCTGACTAGGTGATTGCCAGCTGGTGACTGCTTGTTACTTCTGAAACATTTCTGAAGGAGAAACCTGGTAATAGAATTATGTGGGGTTATAGTTTTGTTGTTAGTGATCTGCCCTGTCACTGAGAAGGGGGGGAGGTCCACAACCTGAAGAGGTCAGATACTTCATGGGCTTTTTTCTTTCACCCTCTTACCCTTATAGAACATGAAATTACACTTCTCTTCCAAAATACTGTTGCTTTCAGAGGACTAATGATATGTATAAGGTATCTGTTGAAAGCATGTAACTTCTGAACTTAAACTTTTAATCTGTGTATTGGCATATTACAGTAAGAAAGAAGGAGAGGATGATGAAAACTGACTTCCTAGAAGTTAACCATTAAAAATAAATGTTTGCACCTTGTTTACATGTATAGAAATGTGATCTCTTAAAGTAAACCCTACGTATATTTGGGGGGGGGCGGTGGGGGAGGTACTTGCACATCTATAAGTCTGTACACAAAATGGAGTTACACTGTCTTCCATGCTGCTTCTCTGGAGGATTAGTACTAATGCAGTTGTGTGAAAATAAACCTCTTGGCCAATTTTTTTAGAATGATTTTTATATTAGCAAGAACTGTCTAAGTTAGAGAACCAGCACTGGTGGTTGTTGGTCTTGAAGGATTGACTTCAAGATGAGAACATGGAATGCTAAGACATTATTTTGTATAAATTAATTTGCTTTTTAGACTAAAGCTACTTGCTAGCTGAAAAAAACCTGATGTATTTCAGAGAAAGTGATCTTCAGTTTAAGAAGGTATGAGACAGAAGAACTTAATTCTTGCAAGTGTTTGGTGCCTCTAATGAGGTATTTCAATCATTTTAATCGGTGATGCTTTGGAGTTTTTATTCTGACTGCTATACTAAAACCCCAGAGGTAGAGAGAAGCCTCCTTCTAGAGGCAAATGAATGAGTAATGTGGATAAATTACTTACCTATTTGGTAAAAGGGATAGAGGTATCATTTGAGTATAGGTATTTTAAATATAAAAATGAATTTCAGAATATTCTGTGTGTATCACATTATGTAAGATTTTCAACTGATTCTTTTGGAGGTGTTTGCGGGTTTTTTTTATAAATATTTCCAAGAAGGAAATAAACTTGGAGGAAGGAAGCTTGTAGATGAAATATTCCTGATTAGAAAGCAGTTACAGCTTGAGTAATCAAAATTCCTTGAGGATAGTTACGCTTTTAGATGGGCTTTAAGTACTACCTGGCTTGTTATAAAACCTCAAGCAGTAGCTGCCTTGTGCAGTATCACTTGCTCTATCTGTATGAGCTATGTGGGTTCTTAGTGAGAGATTACCTTTTGAAGCTGTAAGTTTAGCTCTTAATTTTTTCTGAGGAATTTCTCGAAATCCATTTGCCAAAAACCTTTGGGCTTTTGTGATTAATGTGATGATGAGCCTTAATAGACCTAACACCGTGGTGTTATCTATACTTCCTGACTGGCAAGCTGTCTTTGCTGGCAAGAACATGTTATATTGGCTGTAGTATCTTAAACTGAAATTGTCATTTGTAGGTCACTTGGACAGTAATTGTCAGCTCTCTGAAAAGGAGAGCTGATAACTCATCATATGACATGTATCTGTGTTCATTTTGGGGTAGTTCTCATGATTTATGAAATAAGATTAATTTGTAGGACTTCTCTCTCTTGCTCAGAATAAGTAATGATAGCTGTTTTGCATGAATGCCTGACGTTTCTTCAAAAACTGTTATTTAGAAGTTAGTCATAAAACTCAATGCAGTTGCTACTTGGTGCATATAAAGCTTGACTTTAGGGTCATTATTAGCTTTTCATAGGACACTGCCTGAAGCATCAGCTTACGGTTCAGGCACAAAGGCTTAGTGCTTTTCTTTCAAAATAGTAGCACGATGTTGAAGAATAATAGAAGTCCCATATGATTTAGAGATTAAATGAGGTTATCTCATGGCTTATGAGTTTCATATGTCTGTCTACTGAACTAATTGCAGCATTTTAACAGGGTTTTTTTTCTCCTCTTTAAGATAACTTGTGTTCTGCGAGTTAAGGACTGTCACCAGCAGCAATTCTAAATTGACCGTGTTATTTTTACTGTGTAGCATTTTGATAGACTTTGATCCTTTGCCACTTTGGCGGACTTAGCTATGAAAGTAGCCTGACAAACTTCTAACACTAGTTTCTTTTTCTCTGTCTCCCTTTTCTCTTCATTTAGTGGTCCACAACAAATACATAGCATAGGTAAAATGTTGATTTGACTCTCTTAAAAAAAAAAAAAAAAAAAAAAAAAGGCGCTTCTGAACTGACTTGAACTGACTCACTGCTTCAGTGTTAGTTCAGCATCAGGTTGAACTTTCACCTTAGATTCCTAATATACTACACTACACCAATCTGTAAAACAGAAGACTTTGGGCTGTGCTGCATAATTGCTGAAACTGAGTTTTCTGTTGTCCAGACTTGCTTGGTCTGACTTAAAGTAATAAATGGTGAACAATTGGTGTTTAACAGCATTTCTTTTGAGTGATGGCACTATGTTTTAAGGTTTTGGTATCACTTATATGCAGGCTGTCTGCAACTGAGCATCTTTATATGCTTAGGTTAAAAACCACTAGTGTCCATGGAAGTCTCTTCCTCACTCTAAGCCCACCATATTTTTTTTTTTTTTTTACAATGGGTGGAAGTGCTTAGTGTAACTCTGATTCTTTCTCATAGAACTAAATTTCAATTAAGAGTCAGTCTTGTAAAAGCCAGAGACTAATGTTTTAAAAAATAGCATATATTAGAAGGGATTGCAATAACCCATTTGTGGGTTCAGAGGTGTGTAGCTTCAGTCGTCTTCAAACTGCATTGATCAACAGGTGGGGGAAGTAAAATACATCAGAACAGCCTAAAAGCAGATATATGCTGAACTGTAACATGATTTTGATGCTATAGTGACAACTGCCTGTTTCCTGTACTGTAATTCTTGTGAGTAGAGATTTTTCTTTACATTATACTGTTTAGCTTGAATTTTTTTTTTTTTTAAATAGGGTTACATGTGCAGATGCCCAGCGAATGAGATTCTAGCTTGATATTGATACGTCAGTGCTTAAATGTCTTGTCTGGTTTTATTGGTCTATATGAAATGCCTTGCATCTTTCTGTTGTTATTATAAAGTAAACTACATGGAATCAAAGCAAAGGAGTATTTCCTGACATAAATTGCAGTTACTTTTCCTTCTGATAATAATAAATGTAGCTTTTAAATTTTCCTTTCTAGAGAATACTGTGGAATTTCTTTAAATTTCTTACTGCGTTGCCTTTTATAGGAATAAAGCTGAGAATACCAGTTTCTGAAGAAGTTTTGTCAGGTCAGTGAAAATGAAACTTCAGAAGCAGGGTTGCTGCACGCAAGTTCATCTCAAATCTTAGTAAACCTAGAAGTTCTATGTTTAGTATCTAGCTATAAGAACAGTATGAAGTGTGCTTCTAGAAATCAAGTTGTGGACTAAATGCCCTATTTGACTAAGCCAATCTACCTATTCCTGTAAAACTGCATAAATGTAACTAAAACCAATATAGCTTATATGCTTAGTAAAGAGTGGTCACTTACTTTTAGTAATTTAGGGCTGCTTTATAACTGCAAATTGAGAAATTCAGAAGAGGCTTTGTGACTTCAAAACAACTGGAGTGGAAGCTACTCTGTGAATGCTTCAGTTTCTCTAAACTGTTAAACTGTTTTGTAGCATTGTCAAAACAGAGAACAAGTGAGCTCTGCTGCAATACAGAAATAAAGAACATAAGATGTTAAACTTTCCAACTTTTGAGGAATTAACAATTCTGTTATAGGATTTTGAAGAATTAGTTAATGCTTTTTGTGTAGGAGTCAACAGTTCTTGATATGGAAGTATTGTGCTTCATAATTCTTAAATGTATTTTAAGTCACTCTTGTGAGACGCAGGATTTTGTGGTGAGTTGTTCTGAACCTTGTGTAAAGCATTTACATCAGTGCCTTTCCAAGCTAGGTAAATATGGTAACTGTAATTGAATTCATAGGGTTCTGTTTTAAAGCCTGAGCCAGTGTTATACTCTATTCTAACTGAACCTCCCACAGAAGTACCAGTGAGGTTTGTTTCCATATACAACACAAAAACCTTATGCTGGTGCATTTCTTAAATTTGTAACTAAAGAGGCTTTAAACTGCATCAGTTGTCTTAAGCAGACATTAGATTTTGTTACAGCAGTGAGTAAAATGGAAACAGTATGCCCATCCTTTCTCTAGAGTGAGAAGATACTAACTCTGTCAGGAAAGTAAATGTGCGTACATGAAAAGTTGTCATAGATCAAATACAAATCTGAATTTGACAGTGATCTAAAGTGAAGAGTAATAGTTTAAAAAAAAAAAATCTTTCTTTGTTGCAGGAATCCTGTGCGGCATGTTTTCTGGGTGGAACTGGGTGGCCCATGGCTTATATCTGCTCTTGAATATTTGTTCTCTTGAAGGTAAGACTTCTGTGTCTCAAACACAAAAGACTAGTAGGACTTCTTTGATCGGATGCTTGAAGCACATACTTGCTTTTTGTCTAGATACTTGTTGGATGGGAGCAGAAAGCATGGTCTATTAGGATAGAGAGACCTAGTCTATGCTGTTAGTACTATGGTAAAATAATGCATGTTAAACCAATACTCACTTCTGCTTCTATTCATTGCTCATCTGTGTACAGGCATAGTGAAGAGTGTCTTTGGTCAGTGGAAGGTTGCTTTGGTTCCACTTACATCACAGGAGCTGGTCACTGTAGCAAACTGAAGTTTAATGTCACTTATGCCAAGTGGTATCTTAATGAAAGGATGTCTTGGTCAGCCTAAACACTGTTAAAGCAATAAACTACCAGTGAACTAGTGTAGTAGGCTCTATGATCAAGTTATAGCTGTGGGCCACTGCTATTGTGTAGCAAGTGATCATCCTCAAGTTGTTTAGTATGGCTGTTGGTTGAAGGCAGTATTTCAGTTGTCAATTTAATCTTTAATACTTGACAGTTTTCTCTTTATTTGCCTCTGTAGAAATAGTAACAATTTTATTGTGTTGAAGTTCCTTTGTAAAGAGAGTACTATTAAATATGCAGAGTTCACTATAATTCCCGAATATGCTTATAGAATACACATTGAAGCTTTTGAGATGGACAATTCAAGTATTTAACTGTTTGCATGCAATTTTTCTAAAACTAGTCCACCACAACAAAGGTGGTCACTTATCCCAATTTTTTCGTTAACTTTCTCGACAGAAAATACATTTTTAACTGCAAGAGTAACCTCAAGTGTATTACCTTCCTCCTTCAAAACATACTAACATTCAGTCCTTGACTCTTCTCTCACTCAAGGCCCCTGTTTATTAATAGAGCTTTCCTTGCTTGGTAGAATGCTTTTGCAAAGCCTAGGGAACACTACGCTGGTTTTACCCCTTAAATCTGCTTGGTGGTCCACTAGTGCATTTCGGTCTTATAGTTGTCAAGTAACTAATTAATTTCCTGCTTAGACACATGTAGTATTTCTAGCATTACACTAGTGTTGTATGAGCAATATTGATTATTGAATATTCTGTAGTTTTTAATAAAGATGCCATTCTTTCTTCTTAGTTTCAGGTGGACTTGTACAGTCATGTGGTCACATCATCCCAGAGTCTCCTGTATTGGCCCTTGGTTCCAATTTCACAGCGTTATGCATTTTGAATGAGAGTTGTCTTGACTTTGGCAATATCTACGCTAATCAAATTATCTGGAAAATTAAAAATAGAGTGGTACCTAGAGAACAGTATCGTGAAATAAATAGAACAGTTTCCAGTGTCACATTTAATGACACTTCTTCACTAGGTACTCCTCTGACGTGCAATATTTTAGCAGATGGACAGATTGAGCAGAACATCTATGGAATTACTGTTACAGTAGGCTGTAAGTACCATTTTTCTTGCCTTTTATTCTGGTCTTAAGGAAATTGCATTCTCTTCCTTGTTTCTCAGAAGCAAATAATAGAAAGTGTGCACATCTTGAGACATTTATTTCCATTCTCTCAGTTCCTGGATAAACGTATAAAAACATTGTCAAATTGCACGCCATCAAAGCTGGTAAATATGTACAGAATAAAGTTTTCTGAAAAATAGAAAATCCTCTGGAGTATTTCAGTGTTGAAATTGAAAGAAAACAGAACAACAGAAAAATGTTGAAGCAGGAAGGCTTAAAGTACGGATAGATGTGAATTTAACTGAAATAGATCCTAGGAGATAAACTAACTTTTCCTTACTTTTTGTCTCTATTTCAGTGTTCAAAGAAACACAGTAAGGTTGTATGTCCTGCTTTCATAATAACACTATGAAATTAATATTTTCTTTATTAATGGACTGAGAATAGTCCATCTGTATCACTAAAGCTAACCTGAACTGCCTTAAGGATGGGACATACTATTTGGCTTACTCTACCTCTATGCATAAGAAAATACTTTTAACTAATTACAAACTTTCTTTGTTCAAGCATGATAACATTTGCATAGTTCAGAGCAAGTGTTCTTTGAGACAAGATGGTGATCTTGAGCAAGTAACATGAATAACTTAATATGCCACTTCTTAATTGGTTGGTGGACCATTTATAAAATAGGTGTTCGAGTGTCCTTAATATCAGAGTATGAATGACTGATGAATTATGTTTCCTTCTAGTGTTGGCAAAAGGTATTGCAGGGTCTGTATACAAAAGGCTGGATTGAGTTCACAGTTTTAACTAATGTGGTTCTAGCATGAGTTGCAAAATGCTTTCACAGAAAAACAATGTTTTCTATTTCAACTTCTGAGGAGTAAATTTCTTACCAGAAAAGATGTGACAGGCATAATATATGGAAAGATGAGAACAGATACAATATCCTAAGATGATAAAATGAATGACAGTACAGATACAAGTGAAGAATGTTATTTCACGTGTGAGTCTTGAGATGCATTTTTATTTAAAGCTACTGTATTGTCATACTGTCAATTAAAGAAAAATTCTGTAAATAATTTGAATAATAGGTTTCAGAAGAATACAATTATTCAGGAACAAAACTATAAGGTTCATAAGGTAGTTCTGTTGAAAATAGCATTCTGCTTGAAATAAGAGTCTTCAAGTGCATTATATTCTTGTAAATAGTGGTATTCTAAAAGCTAGAATGTATGCTATGATTTGAAGTTTAAGAAGGAAAAAAAGTAGTTCAGCTGCACTCTGAAAAAGTTTCTTACTACTAAAGTGCATTGATGAAGATCCCTTATCTTTCTTGTAGGTGTTCAGAGCTAAAGCATCCTTCTTCTCTAGCTCAGGTGGGGGAGAATAGACATATCACAGTTGCCTTAGAGCTCAGGTTATTGGCAAAGTCAGCATACGCCACTCCAGCTACAGTGCTCATTATCATTTTTTTCTGTTTGAATTAAAACAGATTTAGATGAGAAATGGTTGATATCAGGTTTTCTGCCCTAAAGAATGAGAAATCTGTGCTGTTCCTTACTGTCAGGTATTTGTTCCTTATACAGCCTTCTGTTTCTAAGAGCAGCTGGTTAAGCTTCTCGACTTCATTGCTATGTGGTATCTAGCACTTTTTGCCCCCTCCTTTAGAAATAAATCTGACTGTAGATACGTGTGATGTTCACTGAAATTGCTGTAATGGGAAACTTAGCATGATTCTTATTGGATTGAAATGTGTGTATCAATCAGTTATTGCTAACTTTTTCTGTACAGTGCCCCCAGAGAAGCCCAAGAACTTAAGTTGCATTGTGCATCAGGTGTCGAAACTCTCATATCCTATGACCTGCACCTGGAACCCTGGAAGGCATACATTCCTGGACACTCACTTTAGGTTGAAATATAGATGGTAAGTAGCTGTCTATAGAATATCTAAATAATTTTCAGGAATATTTGTAGGCTAAACCAAACTTTCTTGAAATTCCTTGATACTTTGAAAGAGTTCTTCACTTAAATTTAGTTTTCTGAAGCATTGCTGTCTATTTTGGGTGGAAGGGAAGAGTTAAAGAAGTTCACATTTAAAGTAATTCTAAGTCAGACTTAAAATTTTGTTGCTGCACTTGTTTTGGAGTAACAGCTATCTCGTATTTTTTCCATTCTTTAAATGCATAATTAATGCAACTTGAGTACAATATACCTAATCATTAAGTGGCTGGACCTAAATGATATATTTTACTTTTTCTGTGGTGACTTTTCTATCCCATTCTAAACAAGTAGAAGATGTCCCTGCTCATTGCAGGAGGGTCAGACTGGATTACTTTAAAGGTCACTTCCAACCCAAACTGTTCTATGATTCTAAGTAGAGAAACCAACATATAGTGACTGGATTTTGTAGAGGTATTGCCTACTCTGGACTGCCTAAGAACTCAGAATGCTATTTGTCCACAATTAGTCCTAACATGAAAGCTTGAGCAAAAGTATTTATCCTGTGAAAGCAAATTAACTTAAGTATTTTTCAAACTCTTCAAAAGATCTCTTATAGTTGTTGTGTTGTGCTCTGGAAACAGGACTGACTGACAGCTTTCCATCTACCCCATTCCACTGAAGTGTTTTGGTAACAAGTGTGGTAGAAAGTATGGATAGTTAGAAAACATCAATGCTTTGCAAATCTGATGCCCCTAGAACTATCTGCTGTTAGCGTAGGAGAAGATGGTGAACAGAAATGATGATATGTTGCAGCTGTTACAGTGTCCTTTTGAAGGATAAGCAGTTAATACTGACTATATCTCTAATGCATTAATATGCTTCTAGTTACTAGCCATATTGCTTTTGATTAAACATATCAATTCCTGATCTTTATTTTTTTAAGCCAAGTCAGGTTTTTATACAACTTCATAATTACAACATGGTGGCTTGTGCTTTTGATGGTATGTAACTTAATGTCAAGAGATTTTATCTAGTTTCTATTCTCATGCATTTGTGACTGAACAAGCCATTCTAACCTCTTCGCCTTTTCTTCCTGTCCCTCTGCTTACAAAGAATGGCAGAGGGGAAGCATACAAGCTAAACTGATTCACCACTCTGATCTGCTTAAAAAGATTCTCTAAATGAAGCCAAACTTAGTGCTTTATACCTTGTTTTTCCTTTTCTTTTGTTTAGGCCACAGGAGAACTTTCCTGACTGTATACCAAAAGATGTGAACAATTCTTGTAAGATTACTGATGTTCAGTTCTTTGTTAACCTGGAGGTCTGGGTAGAAGCAGCAAATGCTCTTGGGAAGGCTGAATCTGATCCTCTTGTTCTTGATCCCATTGAGATTGGTAACTATATGCCTCTTAATAAAGCTTTAGTAGTACGTAACTGCTGCTTCTATGCGTATTGATGAATTGGTCTGTTAATGTTTCTCCACTATAAAAATTAGCACTGCCAAAATATTGTTGTCTAGAACTTGAACTGTCCTGGACAAAGGTAGGGAATGTGAGAGATTTGATCGCATTTCAGGCAGCAAGTTATTGTTGAGTAGTCTGGTTTAGAAACTAGTGTGAAGTAGGAGCCATTTGAGCTTGTGAAAGGTTTTAATAGTAGTGTTACTGCATAGTGTGCCAACAGCTAGAGGCATGATAAAATACAGCTGTGGAACTGACTCTCAAACCTTCTCTTCTAGTTAAACCTCTGTCTCCACATAACTTATCAGTCAACTCAGGAATACTACCTACTGTTCTGAAGCTTTCCTGGGAGAATCGGATTTCAGCAGCTGTGATGAAGCTGAAATTCAATATTCGCTATAGAATCGTTGGTGACACAAACTGGATGCAGGTAATACCACTGATGTCCCTTGTCACTCTTCTGCTGTAACCCGGCCATTTGTCAGACTGCAGAAGTTCCCTCACTGCTGCAGTCCAGAGGATTTGCTTTATTATCTTTAGACCTTATGTGGTCTCCCAAGGTAGTTTCTGGCCAATTCATGAAGGCTGTGACCTAAGTTTTTTTTCACACAGTCTACAGTACAGTGACCTTGTCTTTTTCTTTGTGAGCTTTTCTCCTGCCGTCCCCATGATGTTGCAGTATGTTTTGAATTTTTATTCTGTACATGCAAGATCTAGAACATTCGTAAACTTTCATCTTCCCATGCACATGCAAAACTACTGATCTAAATGTCATTTAAAGCTTGGGCAAACACTGTACAGTACTGGGATGCTTTTTTGAACTTGCTCCACCTGCATGTGGGTCACAACAACCCCAGGCAACGCTACAGGCTTGGGGAAGAGTGGCTGGAGAGCTTGTGGGTGGAAGAGGACCTGGGGATGTTGGTCGACAGATGGCTGAACATGAGGCAGCGGCATGCTCAGGTGGTCAAGAAGGCCAACAGCATCCTGGCTTGTATCAGGAATAGTGTGGCCAGCAGGATTAGGGAAGCGATCATCCCTCTGTACTTGAGGTTGCACCTTGAGCACTGTGTTCAGGTTTGGGCCCCTCACTACAAGAAAGACATTGAGGTGCTGGAGCGTGTCCAGAGAAGAGTGACAAACCTGGTGAAGGGCCTGGAGCACAAGTCTTATGGGGAGTAGCTGAGGGAGCTGGGGTTGTTTAGCCTGGAGAAGAGGAGGCTGAGGGGAGACCTTATTGCCCTCTACAACTACCTGAAAGGAGTTTGTAGTGAGGTGGGGGTTGGTTTCTTCTCCCAACTAACAAGCAATAGGAAGAGAGGAATGGCCTCAAGTTGCCGCACGGGAGGTTTAGATTGGGTATTAGGAAAATTTTCTTCACTGAAGGGGTTGTTAGGCATTGGAACAGGCTGCCCAGGGAAGTGGTAGTCGCCATCCCTGGAGGTATTTAAAAGGCATGTAGTCGTGGTGCTTAGAGACATGGTTTAATGGTGGACTTGGGAGTGTTAGGTGTACGGTTGGACTCCATGATCTTAAAGGTCTTTTCTAACCTAAATGATTCTATACTGTATGGCTGTCCTGCATACATGCCTTAAGCCTGATGCGGTCAAGGAACTGGAGAAGAGTAAGGAATATACCTTACCTGTGGTGCACTACAATATGTTCATGTCATCAAGAGCTGTTTTTTTTTTCTTCTGCATCAGTCTATGGACTTTTTCAATAGTTTCTCAGTTTTGCCTTTCTTTAAGCCTTCTGTCAGAGCAGTAGTATTCCAGAAACACTCTTTTCATCAAGATCTTTTGTTTCAGTACAGAGACCCAAAAGTGTTCTGAATTATATGGGAAGGAAGGAGAGGTAGATATAAACTAATTAAAAAAGAGAAAAGAATATGACATATTATCCTTAGATAACTGCTTACCTGTTCTAGTCTATGTATCATATTATACTTGGTGAATACATATAACTCTGACTGATCCCTTATTAAACCATGGTTGAGAATTGAAGCTTTTGGAAGTAATGTTGTTTGTATTGGATGTGTATGCAGTGGGGCGCCCTCTTGGATGGGAGCTATAGTAGCACACAACTCAGCTTTACTATTTTTTGATCAGTGCCTCTAAAATCTTTGTTCCATTCACAGGTTCCTCCTGAAGATACAGCTTCACCAAGAACTTCATTCAGTGTTCAAGGGCTCAGACCCTACACAGAGTATGTCTTTTCAATCCGTTGCATGAAGGAAGATGGAGTGGGCTACTGGAGTGACTGGAGTGAAGAGAAAACTGGGGTCACCACTGAAGATAGTAAGTGATACATGAAAGTAGGTCACTGACTTTCAAAATGTGTAAGTGCTCAGCAATTTGGCAATAGCCAGCTGAAATAGTGTATCCTTGCTTGAGCTGTTTGATTATACATGCAACAAGGCTCTCCTGAGTTACTTTCAGTACTGACCAACTTGACATATGCATTCCAAGGAGCATGAGAATAGCTTCTCATAAAGCTAGTCTAGAGCTGTTCCCTGAAAACAGCTAAAACTGGAAGTAGGGAAGAAAAGCTTGCTTCACAGAAAGTTATATACTCAGAGTCTTTTAGAAGAGATGTAGGTTTTGTGCTTGTTTGTTGTTTTGTTGCGGTTTTTTTTTTTTCTGAAGGTTATCCTCTTAACAGAAGCTGTTCTGCCTGTGTGAAAGTTTTGTTGGATTTTTTTTTTGGTGGACCGACTGCCTTAGTTCATGAACAACTTGGTGTTTAGGACACCATTAGATAAAGCCGTACATGAACAAGCATCAATAAGAACGAAACAGGAGATTTTAGTCATATAGGGTATGTAGATTTCTTCACATAGTAAAGCAGTGAGATGAAATAATCAGAGAATCATAGAATCGTTATGGTT
>NW_009611690.1:0-862 GCF_000690535.1 Cariama cristata
CTCGGTAGCTGTCACCTCGCCGAGTGCCATCCCCACCTCGCAGCCCATCAGCTGCCCCCGGCATCTGCTTTTTTCTTTGTGTGACAGGGTTATTATTTCCAAGCACACGCACTCACACCCCCCCCCCAAAAAAAAAAAAAAAGAAAAGAAGGAAAATTAGAGCGGGACCCCGCTCCCCGCATTTATTAAACAGGAAAATTTCATCCCGACCGTGATCAAGTGGCGAAACCCAAACCTGTGGAAAACCACGCAGGCTGCAAAACACACAAGCTGGGGGGATTTGTTGAAGTGCTTTTCTGTAGCAAATGAAGTAAAACAGACGGCAAGGGAAAGGATCAAAGGATTACAACAATATTTGCACAACATGACTGGGAATAATGAAAAGAGAGAGCGGCCGGCGGTTTTAGTACCTCTTGAATGTAAAATTGGCCACTCGAGTGTTATCTGTCGATAATGATATATCCAGGGAGGGCTGGCCAAGTGACTCGGAATTAGTGGTGCATGATTCTTGTTAAATCGCGAGGCAATTTCTGGAATCGACTTTTCTTTGTATAAAGAGAAAAATCACCCCCCTCGCCTTCCCTGTCCCTCGCCCCCTCCAGCCTTTCTGCAAATTACCCAGCTGAGTTCCGACCCCCCTTCGTCGTCGTCTTCTTTTTTTTTAATTTCCAGCCTGTGAAATCGTATTAATCTGCAAGATCTACATCGCGAGATATTAGACAAATTGGGGAGGGGGATTAAGGAGCCGCTGCTCGCCCGCTCCGGCCGGGGATGCTCCGCGCAAGGTGTCGGGGAAGCGGCGCGGCCGCGGAGGCTCCGCGCTTGTTCCGCACCTCCCCGAACGGCTGAACAAAACCCCACC
>NW_009611690.1:958-1210 GCF_000690535.1 Cariama cristata
CCAAAAAACCCCCTCGAGGGTGTTTACAGAGGTTCTTCCCAAAAGTTTGTTTGGAGGCAGGTAGCTCCGCCATCCGAAGCGAGAAGCGGAGCGCGCTTTTGGGGAGGGGGACGGGAAGTTTTGGGGGGAAATGGGAAGCTTGGGGGGGGCTTTGCCTTGCGGTTTTAAATCATTCCTGATTTAAAACGTTGATATGATTTAAAACATAGGTGTGAAACGCCAAAAATAGCGAGAAAAACGAAGCCGGCGGTC
>NW_009611691.1:0-4073 GCF_000690535.1 Cariama cristata
AGCATGGGCCTCAGCTCCTTGGAGGGCTTTTGCTTCACTGGCGTGAAGTTCTCAGGCAGGAAGGTGTACATGGCGTTCTGTTTTCTCTAGAGCTTTTTGCAGTGAAGTAGGAAGGAAGATCTCTTTCCAGCAAGCCCGGGGTTCTCAGGAGAAGAAAATGGACTGTTAGGAGAGTTCCCACCTCCACCGAGGCCTAGAGCGCCCGTCTCTGAAAAAGAAGAGGGTATAAATAGTCTCAGAAGAACCTCTGAATCAAGGGACAGCTTGTCATCCATTTGCCGTCTCAATTTCTGCAGCTCTCCCCGGCCCCCCGCTGCCGGGCTGCGACGTGCCAGGTGCCGTACGCCGAGTACCAGACACCATCTCCAGTTACCCCAGGCAGACAACACGTGCAGAGAGCAGCCTGAGCCCCACGGGGAGAACAAACCCAGGGCAACAAGGACCAAATCATTGAGATAATTTTTTTTTTGTTGGGAAGGTTTTCAGCAAGGCAGAAGTGGAGACTGAGAGGGGGTCGGAGGAAGCTGAGCAGGAGTTAGATCAGTCCGCTGACAGTATCTTTAAGGACAGGGCTAAGAGCCATAAAAGACAACTACGTAATGAATTCCAGGCAGCCGCTCCTAATTTTAATCAAACTGCCTCCCTGGCAGATTTAACTCGGCTCATCCACAGCACCGTCCCCTCCCCATCCCCAGCATGCCCCGGCTGCTCCAGCCTGGCGATGCTTTGCAGCAAAGCTGGATAAATCCCTGCTTTTCCACAGCTCCCAGATGGCCAAACAGGGCTGGGGTACCAGCAGTTTGTGGCTGGTTTTGGGGGGTACGTAGCGGGTGCGTTGTGCAGCAAAGCATGGCTGTGGGACATACAGCCCCAAACGGGAGGGGAGCAGCTTGCTCCTCCCATGCACGCAGACCGCTGCGATGGCTCCGTGTGGGAGAAACGCTAATTTTGTTGCGAGTGAAAGGTGCAGGACCTCCAAAGGGCTCTTCCTCCATTCGTCACGGCTCTAAGCTGTGTTTAGGCTCCAGCTCGCTCCCCCCTGCGCGGCCCCGGGGAAGCGGGCTGTGCCAAGAGCCTAATGGCTTTTCCTTGGCCGCAGGCTGGCTGGGCTTGGCCAAGCACAACACCGGGGATCCAGAGGGGAAAAGTAAAGTAAGGACACAGGAGAGCAAGGAACAAAGCTGGCCGCAGGAGGAGCAGGGGAAGGAGGGGAGCTGCAGAGCCGCAGACCCCTGGTCGGTACCTGCCTGGTGCCGCAAACACAGACACGCTGCCTCTTCCCCAAGCCCGGAAGGCTTTTCCCAAGAGGGAAAAAAAAAAACTCTTCTAGGGCACAAATGAAGCTGGTTGCATTGACTCCCTTGAAAGGGGTTGTTTTCTTTTTTTGAAAAAAAGGGAGAAAAATATCTAAAATGGAATACCGAACCCTCTCCCTGACACAGGCATGACAAGCTGGAGTACATTTTCTTCTGTACCTTGAACACATCTTTCTCCTCCAAAAAAGGACAAGTACAGCAGAAAGGGGTCCTGAGCAGCACCTAAGTCCTGCTGCTCCACTACAGGGATGCCCAGGTGTAAACCCAGAACAGCATCTGTGCACGGGCTCAACAAAACATGCAGCATTTTATGATCATCTTGAAGCATGTATTAGGCCAGACCTGGCAGCTGGGGGAACTTTTTTGATGCTGGCCGGGTCATTTTAACCTTCCCCTGGGAGCCGGTAACTTTCTAGGCTGCCAGCTGTTTTAAATGGGGATTACGGCAGCATTAGGAAGTGATTAGACTGAACAGGCGATAGGTTTAGCTAAATGACTTGCCCCAGCCAAGTGCCATGGAGCCCTCACTCGCCGGTGTAGAGCTCCGGCATGGGATGGGGTTGGCTCCAACCACCCCGACTGTGTCACCCAGGGCCCGATCCTGCCCCCCAGGAGGGGAACAGGGCCCTCACCCACCAGCACGTGTGATGCGAGGCCAGCTGAGCCCAGCAAAAATTAGGCAGTAAAGGCAGGGAGGAGACGGTGATGGGAAGATGCTGTGCTTGGGATAAACCTTCGTCCCCTCTATCAACCCCTCCTCAGCTTCAGGGTGAACCAGAAGCAGCGCAGGATTGTGTCGGGGTTAGGAGGGGAGGAAGGTTTGCAGAAAGGTCTCAGGCAAAACCAGCACAGCTAAACGAAGCTACAAGTGGCAGGATGCTACTGGAAATACAGACAGGTATGCCGAGCCCAAATGAGCTCCCTCCCTCTTAGCACTGGGAATTTTGGGGATGCCAGAGAGGGACATGCAAATACCTGTCACTGCCAGAAGCATGCCTGTGTCTCATGCGTGCCTTATCTGGGGACTGCAAAGCTCAAGGGCGGGTGAAATAAAATGCAGCCTCCACCAAGCAGGACTTGCAAACTCTTTGGGAAAATGATTTTTTAAAGTTTTCACGTTTTCTGATAAAAAGAGGAAATAAATGGTGGTTTCTTTCCCAGCTCTCATTTAGGGTTTTAAGCCCAAGAAGTGGCCAACATTGCTGCTGCGGCGACAGCCACCTCCTCACTCCATGTAAAATTGACAGCAGCTCCCAGGACTTTAGGGAGTTTCTGGATTTTCACCTCCCTTTCATGAGGCTGGTTTATTATTTATGAACTACTTCGAAGCTGCTCTATTTTTAGGCTGTTTCTTCCTTTTCCCCCCATGGGCTGGAGCTCATGACATACACGAAGGAGCTGTCGCTGCTGCTGCCAGTTGAGAAATAATGTGTTTTTTAAGAAAGGTTTTGCAGTCTTTTGTGGCCCTTGGACACCGATCTGCCCCAGAGGGATGTGCGAGCCGGGTGTCCAGGCTGGTGGATTTAATCCTGCTCTGGTCACTCTGGCTGGGCCAGGATCAAAGCCCAGCGGCTGCCCTGGGGTGATGGACATCACCCACTTGGGTACCACTCCAACAAAGACGCTGAGAAGGGTGTTTGCGGGCATCGCCCAGCATACCAATAGGCCAGGGAGGTCTTCGAAAATAGGATCTTGCTCTGTGCCTGTCCGGCCTCTCTATTTTTTTGCCTTGTTAACAAAATGTATGTTCTCCAGTCGGTGATTTGGCTCCATCCCAGATGAGAGGTAAGTTTCCCAAGCTCCCTGGAGACGCCTGCTGCCTCACAGTTGCGAGCTGTAGCCCGCAGAGGTGCCTGCTCATGCAAAGCCTGTTTCAACATTTTTTTGTGGAATGCAAACTTGTTATTTTGCTCCAAGATGACATTGCGGTGACCTTTAACTCCTCAAAAAAAGAAAAAAAAAAAAAGAAAATGGGGAGGGAGGGTGTCAAAGCCAAACAGCATGTTGTTTGTGGCTTGCTGCGCTGGAGCTTTCCAGCTGACCCCAAACAAAGCTTTTTCTTCCTGTTCTGTGCAAGCAGTGACTTGTCTTGCCTCAACTCGAGATGAAAGCAAAACATCTGAGCAGGACACACTTTATGGAGTAAAAATAAAAATCCATTTTTTGACCGCTTCTATTTTTACCGACACCGCCGCTAACCACGGGCTGGGAGACCCACAGCACCACTAACCCCAGCAACTTTGCAATTAGGACATTCATTTAAAGAGGGTCAATAACACTTAATTGGTCCCTATCGCCCAGCGGGGTCAGCTCTGAACCATGCCGGGGGCCAAGCTCATGCCAGGGATAAGCACCCATTTCCCATGCCGGGATGCTGAGAAACCCTCCGCTCCAGTGCAAAGTGCTGCTGCTGCCCTCCCCAACATCTTGGCAGGAGCTGAGCTAAGGAAACACCGCAGATTTCACTGGGAGGCATTTCCAACCCCATAAAAAAGCAGGGAATTAGGATGGCAAATTAAGGGGGAAATTACTTCTCTGCAGAACAGCTGCAGGGGCGAAAAAACCTCCACATGCCCACTCTGCAACCCCCCGCTGGGGACCAGCCCTGCCAAAGGGACCTTGCAAACCTGAGATGAGGGATGAGCAAACCCTTCCTGGGGGTTTAATCTCCCTTGGAGGAGTCTGCAGCAGCACTGGAGGTCTCTGGAAGGCTTTTTGGAGTCATGAAGGGTGAAATCACCATTCCAGCTGCTTGGC
>NW_009611691.1:4378-4879 GCF_000690535.1 Cariama cristata
TGCCCCCTTTCCAGGGGATCCCCTCCACTGTCCCCGCTGCAGTCGCAGCAGGGACGGACACACTGCCTGGTCTGAGGGGCTCAGGGAAAGGTGGCGGTGGGGCTGGGTCTCCGCACCTCCTGCAAAGTGACAGACGCTTGCTGTTGGAGCTGCCACCTTGGTGGCAAAACACGGCAGCGAATTCCCCATAGCACCCGGCTGTCGGATACGGACAGCCCAGGCTGGGAAGCAGCTCATCCTGCTGGGGCCACGGTGCCGGTACTCACCCGTCCATCGCCTCCCGGGGATCCCTGCCTGCCGCCTGGCTCCACCACAGATAGCTTTTTAAGTATATAAAAAATAAGCGCTGCTACATCTCCACATCCCCAGCAGCTTCGTCCTCTTCATCGCGCAGGAGTGTTTCAGGGCTACGAGCTGGCTGCACCCCGAGCAGCATGTGTCTGCGGGCAGGAGGAGGGGACCCAGCACGTCACTGGCGCGCTTTCTCAGGCACAATGACGG
>NW_009611691.1:4955-6033 GCF_000690535.1 Cariama cristata
GTGCGAAGGGCACAAGCTTCGCCGAGCCTCGGCTCCTGGAGTCGCAAGATTCGGGCTGGCATCTCACCTCCCTGCCAGATGAGCGGGAAAGGCTGGTGAAGGCTTGTCCCCTCCCGCATTCTCAGGCTCTCCAGAATCAGAAAGCAAAATAAAAACCAATCCCAGGTTTGGGTTTTTTTTTTCTTTCTTCTCCAAGTCTTGTGGTTTTAAGCAGAGTCATGATTCAGCAGAGTAATGAGGCTGCCTTGAGCGAAAAGAAACAAGCAGTCCTCCTGCTGCTGGCTGGTTCATAAACCAGGATTAAACAGCACTGGGCACCCAAAGGATAAGCCCCCGATCCGAGGGTGCCACGTGAATACAGAGCTCATCTGCAAAGTGCAGACACACTGCCAGCACCTCGCTCCATCTGCAAGAGCAGACAGGAGATTTGAAGCTTTGACATTAGCTCTGCCCAGCCTTAAATACTTTCACCTATATTGTAGGAATCGTCACTTGATAGCCCAGTTATGTCCCTTAAAGCTGCCAGTGTCCAGTGATGCTCCAAACCCATTTAGAGACCTGATCCCGTGTCTGACTGTGAATACAAAAGAGCCACCGGGAGTCAATTCTGACAGCAGATGACTTAATATTTAACACCTCTGGCAATTCCCCCTTTACAACATTGCCTTTCTTTGTTCTTCACCCTGTGCTAATTAGCAAGATGAAGTTTTAATAAGCTGGGTTTTCACTTTAACCCTGCACACTGCTGGCACTGCTGCCGGCTCATGACTAAACCATGACCGAGAGCTCTTGCTTTCCCCTGCCTGGAGGCACACCACAGCGCCTGAATTTTCCCGAGCCGCAAAGATTTGGGGAGACTTTAAAATAAAGTGATCTCTCCTGGTCCCCTCGTATCAAAGTGCATGGGACACGTGGGATAGACAGCTGCAATGCTCTCCCTTAAAGGACCTCTCCGTGTCCACCTTGGAGATGTCCCACAGCCCCTGGGGGAGCAGGAGGCAGCCTGGCCCCGAAGCTGCGGTCCGCGGGGTAACCCAGAGCCCAGCAGCCAGCTCCTCGGCACCTGTGGGGTCAGCAG
>NW_009611691.1:6060-7365 GCF_000690535.1 Cariama cristata
ACAGAAGCATCCACTAAAACCGCCCATCTCATGCCCTACAGCGGCAAAAGCAAACACCAAATACAGGGAGTTCCACGCACCAGCATGCTGGGATGATATAAATCTCTGCCCAACAAAGAAATGAGAGCAGTAACTGCAACAATTTTATTGCTCCCATCAAAGGAGCCAGCACCAGGCAGTGACATGGCCCAGCAGGACCGGTCCAGCTGGCAGGCGTACGAAACCCTGGCACAAGGCATCAGTCTGCTGTTAGCTTATATTGTTTGCCAGGTATGCCATATAAGATATACAGCCATAAAGACTTTGGTGTCTTTGCCGCTGTCTTTTGGTCCCCCAGCCCAATTACTGCTGGTATAAGAGGTGCTTCATCTACCACCTTACCACTCCAACAGCCCAGTGCTCCCGTGGGTGTTAATCTCACTCCTGCTCATCACCATCCTCCAAGACAAACCACAACCAATGCCTTGTTTTGCCCCTCAGATCCTTCTTAAAAGAGCTGATTCAGCGCTTTGTGAGCGCCCAGCATTTCGGATGCTGATACAGGCTGAAACCTGAGCCCACCCCAACACACCAGCGCTACAACGCGATATGGGGAAGAAATGGAAACCTACGCACATCCCTCTGGCACAGCCCCTGCGATTTTCCAGACATTGACTGATCAAGAAACTCCAGGTGCTGGCAGTTCCAGAGAGTGGTGGGGGGCTCCAGGGGCTGGGCGCGGGGCTCTGAGACACATCCATATCCAACAGCCAAAGATGCTGGACAACCTTGGGCCAAATGCAATCATCAATCCCTCAAAGTGTTCCCTGGCAGCTCTTCCATGTGCAGATCCAGCCACATAGACACAGCCCCCCGACCCTCATCCCCCACTGAGCTGCAGGTGTCTGCTGTGCCGGGCAACTTGCTCTTTGGGCATCGTGAGTATCCCAAGAGGGAGAGGGAAAAGAGAAAGTCAGATTTGTGCTTTCTGAAACAGCTTTGGCCACTTGTCGCCACCGCGAGCACTTAGCGATGGAGAGGCTGTCCCAGAAACTACTCCCAACCCAACCCAGTACATTGCACAATGAGCTGGGTAAACCCATCTGTTTAAGTTTCCGCTGCCAGACACCTGTCTAGTGGCAAAAGTGGGAGCTGCCCCTTGCAAGTGCAGCCGAAGACGTGTCTCCATCTTCTCCGGGCGGCAAGACTCCCACCCATCACAAGCAAAACTTGCGCGGCCCCTACACGGCGGGGTGCGAAGGGCTTGCACCCCAAGGTCAGGCTGCAGGTTTGCACCGACACCCCGCTCCCTTTCCGACCCTGTCC
>NW_009611692.1:0-5734 GCF_000690535.1 Cariama cristata
ATATAGATAGATATATATATATATACACACACCCTCAGATGTGTTCCTAATTCACAGGCTCTGGACTAACGTACCCCTGTACATAAATAAAGTGCGTGCTCAAAGCGCCCTGCAGTCTCTGCCTGTGTGACCCCCCACCAGCAGTGGGGTCTGATGGTCCCCATCCCACTCCTTGGCCCTGCAGCCACTGGGGAGGGATGATGGGGAGCAACCCCGCACACCGGCTCTCCGCTGCCCTCCTGCACGCTGCTTCTTTCTTGAGGCCACGTGAGCTTCGCCTGCTCGCTAACCACGGCCGCCTTCAGTGCATCTGTGGTTCGCCTGCCTCTCGCAGCTAAGGTCAAGAGCGAGTAGTTTTGGTCCAGCACTGTTACTCCTGCATTGCACGCTTCGGGGTTTGTGCTGAGCCCACCAGCGGGAAGGGTGTGCTGGTGGCTGCACAGCACTGCTTGCCTCGGCAGGAGGTTTCCCCAAAGTTTGGGTTTAAATCCTTTAAGGTATGAAGGTAGCAGTGCCCTAGGAGGTCGGCAGCGCTGCTGCCCTCATTGCCTGGCCGTGCTCGGGGAAGGCATCGCTCCTTTCTCTGCTCCTCCGCAGAGCCCTCTTTGACTACGACCGGACCCGGGACAGTTGCTTGCCCAGCCAGGGGCTCAGCTTCTCCTACGGGGACATTCTGCATGTCATCAATGCCTCCGACGATGAGTGGTGGCAAGCCAGGCTTGTCACGCCCCACGGCGAGAGCGAGCAGATTGGGGTCATCCCCAGCAAGAAAAGGTGAGTGTCCATCTCGGGAACTGTCACCTCTGGTGCCTCCTGGAGCTCCCCAGGCTCTGCAAGCCCTGCAGCCCTCAGGTGTCTGCTCAGGGTGGGATCTCCTTGTGGTCCCATCCCACCTGCCCCTCTGTGGCTGTGCAGCATGAAGGGCAACCTGGTGGCAAGCTGGGGTTGCATGCAGGTCTCCCTGGGGAGATGTTCTCCAAAGCTGTGTGAGACTCTAGGTGAGGAGGGGAGCACTCAGCCCTCTCTGTTGCCCCTGTGGGAATGGAGAGCTGGTGTTACCCAGTCTGGGGCTCCAAGTGAGGGCAGAGTCACAGCAGTGACTGTGGGCTACTCCTTTTGTCCTCTGACAACCTACCCAGCTCTGTGAGCCAGGTCCCATGAGATGAGAGGTCAGAGGGAGCAGAGGAGCTGGCTGCCACTGCCTTCAGGTCTGCAGAGCCAGCCCCACCTCTGTCCTCCATCCCTCCCCTCCTGGGAAGGCTGGCTTGGCCCCTCTATGGCTCCAACAGACGCTGGCCTTGGCCAGACTCCAGGCTGGCAGCTCCACATCCATCCCTCTCTGGGAAGGAGCTGCCCTTTGCCAACAGGGCCACCACCCGAGGGTGCATGGAGCCACCTGGGGAGCTGAACAGACGGCATGGAGGGCGCATGTGCGGGACTAGCAACTCTTTGTCCCCTTTAACTTCCCATCAGGGTGGAAAAGAAGGAGAGAGCGCGGTTGAAAACAGTGAAGTTCCACGCCAGGACTGGCATGATTGAGTCCAACAGGGTAAGTGCTGAGCTGGGGCTCAGTGGGGTGCCCAGAGCTGGTAGCTAGTGGGGGCAGGATGAGTCCCAGCAGCCAGAGCTCTTGGGGAAGGCTGGAGCAATCCCAAAGCAAAGAGCAGTGCGACTGGACCTACCCTGGTCCCGTATCTGCTCGGCACGAATCCTCTCTGACTGTGCAGGGGGTGAGCAGAGGAGCCCAGGATGGTGCGAAAGCGGTGGGGAAGGGCCCCTGGTCGGAGAGGTGGGAGCAGAGCCCGTCCCACCGCAGCCCATGGCTGGGAGCTGACTGCAGGCAGCCCACGCAGGCGAAGGTAGCTGCCCTCACCCCCTGCGCGGAGCGCTTGGCAAGCGGACAAGGAAGGGAGAACAGCCTGGCAACCCCTGCAGAGCTGCTGATTGCCCTGTCAGCTTCCCAGCATCCCTACCACATGTTTTTCTCCACGCTTAATTTTTTTCCTGCATTATGGTTTTCATGTAATCTCCATGATTTCATTTGAGGGTAAAACTGCCCTGGCACAGCTGCTCATTGTCTCTTCATTTTAATTTTTCCCACATGCGTTAAACACCATTGTTTTTTCTGTCCTCCCTTCCATCTCCATGTTCTTCAGTCGATCAAAACGAAACGTAAAAAGAGTTTCCGCCTCTCTCGAAAGTTTCCATTTTACAAGAGCAAAGAGAACCTGGCCCAGGAGAGCGGCGGACAGGAACGTAAGTAGCAGCTGGCCAGAGAGGGCAAGCGTGCGACCCTCAGGTCCCCTGCCTTGGGGGGAGAGATCCGGCACGTTTCCGTAACCAGGGGTCCTGGCATCTGCCCGTGTTCGGGTCTGTGCTCCACAATTGTGCCAGCAGCTAGGGAGAAACGGAGCTTGAAACGAAAGCACAGCTGCAGGCTGGTGCTCTCTTTCTCTCATGTTCAATGTCTTCATCCTTTCATCCAACTTTACACCCACCTGACCCCCTGCTCTGCCTCCCCCTGCTCTCCCCTCTCTGCTGCGGGCTCTGCTCCCTCCCTCTGCCTGCCAAGGGCTGCTCCCCTCCAAGCAAGGGGCTGGCCACCTCCTGCAGAGCTTCTCCTGTCCCCGTCAGGGCTGAGGGGCTGGGGAGGTCCCAGCTGTGCTGCCCATGTCCCCTAGAAGTGACTCATAGCTATGTATTACCATCTGAGAGCCCTTCCTGTGGGGTAAACCCTGTGGGCATGGGGGGGCTGTGCCCACACTGGTGGAGAAGCTGCCCACCCACAACTGAGGCACATCTTTGGTAACTGACTGCAGATGTTGTGGGGTCCCCAGCTCTCACCTAGCAGCACCCTTGGGCTCCAAGTGAGGGCAGGGCATTCAGCTTTTTGCCCTGAATCCTGAAATGGGCAGCACTGGACCTGCTCACCGAAGCCAGCCCCTCCTCCTTCGAGATGCTAAACTGCGTCCGCTCCTTTGGCAAGCGTCCAGACCGAGGGCCATGGTCCTCACCCCTTGGGAAAGAGGAGGTGGGCAAGGCAGAGCAGTGTCTCTGCCCCGTTGCCAGTGCAGCGAGCGCATCCCCTCACCTCTGGTGGCTCTCCTGGGGTTGATGCAGAGGCAGGAGGTTGATGCTGGGCTGCTCCAGGGGCTGCCCACATCCCTCTGCTGCCCATGCCAGGCTGACACCAGCTTCCAGTGAGCTTAGCAACCAGGATGAGGCTCTGGCCTTCAGTGAAGGTTAAGTCTGTGTTAAGTCTGAGTATCTCCTGTAGTGCTCGGACATGGCTGGGCTCCAGTCAGCTCTGAGCTGGAGCTGGGGGCTTGCTGGGGTGCTGCTTTCAGCCAGCCCTGCAGTGCAGGGATGTACCGCACAGGGATGGGGCAGGCCACGCTCTTTGACAGCCACTGTATGTCACAGCCACAGCCAGCTCCCTCCCCGTGCTCTGCCGCTGTCCATCCCTGCGTGCGGTGGGGGGGGTCCTTCCCCCGTGTTTCCACAGCCCATGCAAGCACTGGAGTGTGGGCAGCTAACACACGCAGCTGGGGAAAAATGTGCCCTGCTGCCGCACGTTAGAGGACCGGCTGTGCTGTGTCCACTCCAAGAAGAGCCAGGCTGTTCGGGGGGGTCACAGAGCCACTGCACCCTGCCAGTACCCCCTGCGAGACATCACCGAAAAACGTCTCGGCCTTACTTGCCAGCAGCTTGGGGCTGCAAGCGCTCGGTGCCAGCAGGTGCTGCCATGGCTGCCTGCCCTCCCCAGACCCAGGGTGGCCCTGTGGGGGCTCTTTGGCAGAGAGGGTGAGCTCAGGGGGGTTCCAGCTGCACAAGGTGAGACATTGGCAGCGGGCTGATGGCGTCAGCTCTGAAAACGTTTAACCTCACTTCCTCACTTGCAGTTGCAGCTCTAGGCCGTTCTGCACTCCTGTCACTAATGCTGGTCTGGCTCTGTCTCCCCCATCCCTCTGACTCTCCTCTCCCGCGCTCTCTTCTCTCCCCCTCTCCCCCTTCTCGCTGTCTGTGAAATCAGGACTTCCCTGGGTTAAGTGACGATTATTATGGAGCAAAGAACCTGAGTAAGTCAAATTTTGATGCGCATCGTTCACTTTCCGTCGCTGGCATGCCTGGTGGTGCCTGGGAAACGGCTGGGCTCCGACTGGGGCAGCTGCGCTTCTCTGCGTGCGTGTGGGGAAGGAGCGATCCCACGGGTGCTGCTCCTCTGCCGGGGATTGCCGCGTCTGCCGGCGGAGGCTGCTGGGCTTGAGGAGATGCTGCTGCTGCACGTGGGTGGGACAGGGGAGTTTGCTTGGGGATGTTGGCCATGCCCTAAGCGTGCCCAGTTGAGGGCTGCCCGCTGCACCTGGGGTGAGCTGTACCTCCTCATCCTCCTCTTCCTCCTGCTCCTAACTGGGCTGGCTGCTGGTTTAGCACTGGGACACTCGGATCCACTGCCAATGTGGGTGGGATGTTGCCATAACCATGATGGGTCCGCTCCGAGTGGGGCGAGTTGACAGCGTTTTGAAGTGTTGCCACCTTCCTCTGAGGCGTCATGTACCCAGAGCTGCCAGACAGCAGTAGCAGGAGCCCCTCAGCCCTCCCAGCTGGGAGTGAGTCCCCTGCCAAGCTTCACACCCCCCCTGACCAGTGCAGAGCCCGACTGGGGGCAGGCAGCAGCCATCAAGCCTCTATGAGGCGGTCGCAGCATTGGGATCAGCCTGAGCAAGCAAAGCCCCGAACTCTCTCCCTGTCGCTGTCTTGTCCCTGTGAGTCCCAGCCCCGTCCCCAGAAGTAGGCTCCCTTGTGCCAGTGTGGAGCCACGCACTCCCCTGCCCCCTGTGTGCGTCATGCACCTGCTCCCCCCATCATCCTCCTCCTCCCCATGCACTCCCACCTTCCCTCCCTTGACCTGGGAAGCCCAGTGCCTGCACATGTCTGCCCATGCCTGCCAGGCAGCCCCCTCCTGGCATCCCTGCCTTCTCCCCAAGTAGCCAAGCATCACCCTGCATGTCCCTGGTTTCCCAGCAAAGGGTGAGAGATGCCCCCCCAGCCCGGGCGGCGCAGGCTCGTCCCAGCGGGTGCTGGGGCGTGGGTTTTTCAGGAGGCCTGTGCTGCCCTGCCCTGGGTCAGCAGTGCTGGGTGACAGCCGAGGTGCCCCCGTGCCTTCCACCCATGCTCCTTCTGAAGGGGGTCTCTCTGGTTGCTTTGCAGAGGGAGTGACATCAAACACCAGTGACAGCGAGAGCAGTTCCAGTAAGTGTGCGTCTCGCCTGCTCTCCCACCCCTGTGCATGTGTGTATGTGTGAGGACGTTTTGGCACTTCCATCTTGTCCTGTCCTGGTGTGGTTCTGTTGGAGGCTGGTCCTTCCTGCTGGTGACACCGAGATGCTGCAGTCAGCTCCCTCCTCGGGGCCAGAGGTGGGGAGCAGGGGCTGGGGGACAGAAGCGAGCCTGCCTGCTTCCTTGCTCTCTCCTGGCTGCAGGGCTCTGCTCCAAGGCTGGGTGATGTGTTCCCAGTCCATGGTGGTCCCCCATCCTCAGCGCCTGCTGCGGGAAGCAATGGCCAGAGGCTGGTTCTGTACCATAGGTGGCTCCGGGAGCCCAAGCCTGTAGAAGAGCATGGGGGTCCAGCTGCAGTGAATGCTCACTTTATCTGCAGCGAGTCTTCTAAATATCTGCAGCACATCCATCGTCCACCCTACAGGGAGGATGGTGCATCTCCACGGGGCCGGCG
>NW_009611692.1:5771-7305 GCF_000690535.1 Cariama cristata
TGGGATGTGAATAATTAACGTGAATCAAGGGCTGGTAACTGCATGCCCGTCACGCTCCACATCAGCTGGCACTGTGACGGGGGCAGCCTGGAGGTGTACCCAGAGCTGTGGGGGCAGGAGCCAGCTCCTCATGGGTGCAGAGGGGCTGGAAAGCTGCTGCAAGTGCTCATCTGCCTCTCCCTGGCTCTGTTGCAGAAGGACAAGAAGACACCATCCTGTCGTATGAGCCAGTGACGCGGCAAGAGAGTAAGTCCTGGTGCTGAGCTGCCCCGTGCCTGCTCCAGCGTGGGCACCTGTGTCCCCAGCACAACTGGGATGACTGGTATGGCCTCCTCCCCTCCTCTACTGTAGCAGCACGGGCTAGGTGAACACGAGTGGAGTTTCTTGTCTGTTGTGGGCAGCAGGGGAGCCAGACGTGCAGGCTGCCTCGCAGGGCTTTCCCTGGCCTTGATTCCCCCCTCTTCAATCAACCAAAAGGACTTGTAACCTGGTCTGCAAGACCAAGGGAAAGATCCAGAGCTAAAACTGAGCTGGGCTGTAGTCCCCAGCTGAGGATGGGGGTTATCCTTCCCTGCCTCGGGCCAGGTCCCTGCTGCAGACCAACGCCCCCCATCCCTCAGCATTTAACCCTGCTTGATGCTCAAACCCTGCAGACCCTTTCGCAGGCTAAATAGTCTCAGGCTCAGTGGTCTTTCCTTGCCAGAAGCTGGATGAGACTCTTAGGCTCCCGTCACTTCTCCCATCTCCGTGGCATCCTTGCCCAGCTCTCCCGGTTGTCTGCCTCCTGCCCCAAGCAAAGGAGCAGCTTTGCTGATCTGCACCCCTGGAGACCTGCAGCACCTTCCTCGGGGCTGCTCAGATAGTTTGGGTCAGATGGAAAGGAGATGTTGGCCATGACCAGGAGATAAACTTGCACAGAGGAGGCACCTTTGGGTGCCCATGTGAGCAGGAGCACCCACTGCCAGCAGGGAGAGGGCAGGTTGATGCCAAAAGTGGCAGTAGGGTCAACTGCCTGCAGCGCAGTTGGGGCCTCAAGTTGCGGCTCTTGTTTGCAGTTCACTATGCGAGGCCGGTGATCATCCTGGGGCCGACAAAGGACCGAATTAACGATGACCTCATCTCCGAATTCCCACACAAGTTTGGTTCCTGCGTGCCCCGTAAGTCCCAGCTGGCGCTCAGTGCCCTTGCTGGAGGGAGGGGAGAGTGGTGGCCCTGCTCCTTGCAGGGTCTAGCCCGTGGCGTGGGGAGGGGGCTGGGAGCATGGGTGGGGTTTTTCCCTTCCCGGAGGTTTGGTGTGCGTCACTCCGGGTTCGCTCATGATGCCCTCTCTCCTCCAGACACTACCAGGCCTCGACGCGAGAACGAGGTGGACGGACAAGACTACCACTTCGTTGTATCCCGTGAACAGATGGAGAAGGACATCCAGGACAACAAGTTCATAGAGGCTGGGCAGTTCAATGACAATCTCTACGGGACCAGCATTCAGTCAGTGCGGGCAGTGGCGGGGAGGGGGAGGGGCACGGGGGCTTTCCCG
>NW_009611692.1:7336-11148 GCF_000690535.1 Cariama cristata
TGGGACTGGGATGCGTGCGGCAGTTCCCCTCCTCTCCCCATGTTCTTAACAAAGGGCTGTAACCACATGAAGCAAGTGTGGCATGAGCCTCTCCTCCCTCCAGCGTCCTGCCAAGCCACATGTCTGCTTTTCTCAGCAATGTTACTCTACCTCGGTGTCGTACCTCTGTCATCCAAACTCCACCCAAAAGCCCGGCACTGGTGGCACCAGCCTTGTGCTCCGGAGCTCACAGGGCGAAGGTGCCTGCCTGCTCTCCTCGGAGCAGCAGCATTTCCTCTGCAGGAGGACTGGAGTGTACCGATGGCTTGTAAAACGTTCACGTATTCAGAAAAAGATTCAGTCTCTTTGCATTGCTGCTGTCCTGCCCTAAGCAGGTGGGAACATAAGGCCGCTGGGAGTTGGCTTGTGTCTCAGGACTGGTGTTTCATCTCTGTGGCTCCTCCTTTTGTAAGCACATCTGTAGGAGCAAGCTGTTTTCTGCATGGAGTAGACTGTGTGGGTAGGTCTGATTCCAATCGTCTCCTTTCCAGGGGAAACACTGCATCTTGGATGTGTCTGGCAATGCTATCAAGAGGTTGCAACAAGCACAACTTTATCCCATTGCCATTTTCATCAAACCAAAATCCATTGAAGCTCTCATGTAAGTGCAATGCTATGTTCTGTGCCTCTCCAGGGCAAGCGGCTCTGCCATGTTGGGGGGTTGTATGTCTGCTGCTTCTGAGTTTTAGAAAGCAGAGGAGGTTACTGATGGTGCCGAACTTGTCCCTTGTTAAGAGGAACTGGGCCCATTTCTGTCTCTGTGGTGTCCCTCTACATCTAGTGCCATGGCTCATCCAGGCTCCATGGATTGCTCCAGCTTAAAGCCCTTCGTTTGCCCCAAAGAGGATTATCCATCAGAAATCGAAAAATGCTCCCAAATGTGCCTGCTGTACCCTGTTTACCTGGGCCCTGAGTCTAGCCAGGAGAGCTGCGGACAGCCCATAGTGGGGGATCACAGCTGGATGGTGGCTGAGCCAGGACAGCCGTGGGGAGCAGAGAGGAGACATTTCCTCTGATGTGCCGAAGGGGGAACCTTCTGCTTGTCCTGCTGCTTCTGGCCCTGGGGAGCGCAGGCTGGAAAGGACATAAGAGCTGAGCTTGCAACCCTTCCGAGCAGCAGCAGAGAATATTATCTGTGAGGAGACTGAGTAGTTAGAGATGGACTCTGGGATCAGAAGAGACTCTGCTGACACTGAGGGGACTGGGAAAACCCCTTCTCAAGCCCGAAGGGATCCAATTGCTTATTTGGGTGTTGTATGAAGATGAGGGAACCTAGGCAAGGAGGGTGGTGACAGGCTCTGGAAAAGCAGCGCGGCGGTCTTGGAAATTTGGAGGACTGTCTGGATTTGAGTCCACTTCTGTGCTATGGTGAAAGGAGAGGGGGGTGGCAGCGATGGGAAGAACTGCTGGAAATTGAGATGGAGTGCCAGGGCAGCAAAGAGTGTGTGGGGAGGGGTCCTGCGTTTGAGAGCTGGGTCCTGCACAGCTTCCATTCCTGGTGTGCAGAGGCTTCCCAGGCACCCTGGCTCCGTGGGCTATTTTTGTTTCTGTTCATTGCTAAGAAAAAGAGCTAAGTTTCTATTTTTTTGTACATGGCAGGGAGATGAACCGGAGACAGACGTATGAACAGGCCAACAAGGTCTTTGACAAAGCCATGAAACTCGAGCAAGAGTTTGGAGAGTATTTTACAGGTGAGTGTTCTGAGCAGGCTTGTATCTGCTTTATTTTATTTTTCCAGCTGGCAGCTGTGACCTCTCTACCAGCACTGTCTTACTGCAGGGGCATGGGAAAATGTCCAGCTTCATCAAAGCAAAAGAGAAATGGCACTTTGCCAGCAGGGCTCTGCAAGGGGACTGTTCCAAGATCAGTGGATAAGAGTAAACGAGCTCTAGAGAAGGAGACAAGTTCTCAGGCGGGATTTTCCAAGTTTGTGAAAGCTTATCACCAGCTTTAATAATAATAAAAAAAGAAAAAATCCCCAGGCAGGGGAAGCACAGTATAGATTCAGGGTGCTACAAGGCTACAGGAAATAAAACTCCTTGCACGGGCGAAAGGAGAGTGTTTCCAAAAAGAGAAAAGAGTCATTTTAAAGAGGAAAGATAAAAAAAATTAGTGACCTAAATAGTGGAGACTGTCCTGAGTTATTAGAAAACATCTCCCAAAAAAAGACTGGAAGTTTGGCTGGCTTCCTAAGTAGTCTTTGCTGAAGAGCCAGTCAGGGGCTGCCTGGCACTTTGTGCCTGCAGAGATGAGCTGCTCATAGCACAGGCATCCTTGTGCCTTAAGGAAACTAATGTTTGTAACGTGATTAATTCTGGAAAATCACAGGCAGGTGAAGAGGCAGAGAAACCGGTCTTCTGTCTTTCCTCCAGTGCAGTAACTGTTTCTTCTAAAGTTGAGGAGTGATAATCCTGCCAAACCCTGTATGACCCACCTAACAGGTACTGGGAAAATCCCAAGCAGAACATTTTCCAAAAATGGATCTCAGCTGAGCAAATGTATGGGTACAAACAGGGTAAAAGACTTCCCCAGACCTCCTGTCCTGAGCAGCAGTTCCAGAGCTGCCAGCTGCTCCTCCAGGAAGAGCATAGAGGAAGCGTGTGCTGTGGTTTTGCCAGACCCTCGGCATGCCATCGTGCATTTGGACCGTGAGTTTGAAGTTGACCTGGGGAAGGAGCGTGCTTGGCCAAAACCTGTTGTTGAAAGAAGTGGGTAGTGGGCAGAGAGATGGTTGCTGTAGCAAGTTCTGTGCCAAGAACCTAAAATGAGGGAACAGAGGTGCTGGAGGATGGTCCTGGCTGTGCTACAAAGGGAGGCGGCATTACCGGAAAGCTTTGGCCATCCATGTGCCTCTTCCTCCTCTGGTGTAGGAAGCACAGTGAAGTGCTTCGTGTTGTGTCTGTACTAAGCAGTGAAACTGCTGCTGGTCGTTGGGCAAGTTACTGCTGGGAGTGACAGCCCTAAGCTGGCCTCTTCCAGCCCAACAGTGCTGCGATTGCCACCCTGCAGCAGAGGAAGCAACAAACAGGAGGAGCCCTCTGCAGCGGATGAGAGGGGATGAACAAATCTGGCACCTCGGGGTACGCGCTCAGTGCACACCGGCTGGTCTGCATGAGGCCCTCTCGTCCACCGTGCTGGAGTGCCGGGGCCAGGGCCAGCTGCCCACAGCCTCAGCACGGTGGTGTGACACAGTTTGCAAAGCTGATTAGCAGCCCATTGTGGAGAACCCGGCCAGCACTTCACACGTGTGAGGAGCTCTGCCAGCTCAGGATCAGCTCTCACTAATCCCCTTGGACACGCTGGGTTAACCCTCTGTGTCATCGTGTGCCTGTTACAGGTCCTTTGACGTGGGTTGTCTCATTCATTAATTGTTGGCTGCGCCACACCATCCCCTTTGGTGCAGAGTGAAGGCCTCTCCCATTTCCCGTAGCTCGTGGTGGGGAAGGCGCAGCGCTGCGTGATGCTCAAGGTCTTGCTTGTTCTGTCCTTTTCCAGCCATCGTACAAGGAGACTCTCTTGAAGAGATTTACAGCAAAATCAAACAGATCATTGAGGACCAGTCTGGGCACTACATCTGGGTCCCGTCCCCAGAGAAACTCTGAAGATGTCCCCCACCTGCTTCCCTGTGAACAGAAGATCTCTGAAGTCCCACCCCACCCAAGCCCTCTGCCCAGAGGGGGGGGGATATGAAAACTATTCCTGCCCCCTTTTTTAGATTGTCACAAAATTGAGTTTTATAGTCCTGTTTCTTTTGTTGGGATGAACTCATCTCA
>NW_009611693.1:0-1644 GCF_000690535.1 Cariama cristata
TAATAAAAAGGAATATAAGAAAATAATAAAACTCAAGAAAAAACAAGTGATGCGCAATGGCTTTGCTCACCACCCGCTGACCAATGCCCACGCAACGGTCCCCAAGCAGTGACTGGCCCCTCCTGGCCAACTTCCCCCAGTTTATATACTGAGCATGACGTCATAAGGTATGGAATATCCCTATGGCCAGCCTGGGTCAGCTGTCCTGGCTGCGTCCCCCCCCACCTTCTTCATCTACTTTTGCCCCTCCAGCCTGCTTGCTGGCTGAGCATGAGAAGCTGAAAAATCCTTGACTTAGCACAAACACTACTTAATAACAATTGAAAATATCAGTGTGTTATCAACATTATTCTCATACTGAATCCAAAACATACCACTATACCAGCTACTAGGAAGAAAATTAACTCTATCCCAGTCGAAACCAGGGCACCCTGACAGGCTGGCAGCTCTCTGACGAGATAAGCCAGATTTCAGCTCCTGTGCAGGCCCAGAAAATGTGCTGCCTTGCTCAGCCGGCCAGCTCATCCCCTGCTCAGCATTTTGCCCACAGCACCAGCACTGTCTGCAGTTGTGTCAGCCTCCTCACTCACACACCAGCTGGGAAGCCGCAGCAGCCAACTCTGTGCCAGGGGACCTGGATACACCCGGGAAGGGAAGAGGGGTGTGCTGTGCAGGAGGCAGCTGCCTGCAGCAGGAGAGGGGAGTCCCACTCTGTAACACCCAGCAGCTGTGGAGCACCAGGTGAGCCTCCTTCCAGCTGCCCAGGGATGCACACCACCCCCCCACACACCACACTGCCTCTGCCACAGCAGCCAGCGCAACCTGTGACGCAGCGAGATTTTAGCCGAGTATACCAGGACACCAACATGCGTCTTTCCAGCTGCCTTCCCCACTTGCCCCATGCTCCCTGCACTGTTCTCGCTGCCACTTCTCTTCCCCAGTCCCTCCTTCTCAGTCCTCCTGGGCGCTCCCACCCAACACTGGGTCCTAGCAGCAGCTGCGGGCTAACAACAATCAGATGTCTCATAGCCACCGTCCCTCCAAGCAGCCAAAGCCTGGGGTTTGCCTTTCAGTTCTCCAGAGAGCCGCAGGTTCTGGCTCAGCTCAGCTACACAGGCCTAATAGCTCCCAAAATCCCCATTCAGAGGCTTTCATTCATGAAATACAAGGCAGCAGACCAAGCACAGGACTCAGCCCCTCAAGGGACACCAGACTGCCAGCCATCTTCGGCCGGCTGTGGCAGCAATGCCCAGTGGAAAGTGCTGTAGGGAACGGGGCAGGAAGAGCATGAGCAGGGAAAAACCTCTGCAGCCTGGCAAGGCATCAGGAAGAAACTGTCCCGCAAGTTACTGGGACCAGAGCAGGGAATGTAAACAGCCCAGCATCCACAAGGAGGTCATAACCTCAGAGTCCAGTTTCCTTTCCTCTTCTCCCTCCTGCCTAATCTCCAAGAGCTGCTCTGTTTACTAGCGAGATAAGTAAACAAACAAAGGAAAGCTTCGAAGCAAAGATATTTTTTTTTTGCCAGTCCATCACATGCCCTGGTCCCAGGGCGCACGTGCGGGAGCGGTCTCTGTACACCACAGCAGCTGGCACACAGCAACGCACGGGCACAGCCAGTGGCAGGGGGAGGCAACCGAAGGG
>NW_009611693.1:1672-2821 GCF_000690535.1 Cariama cristata
CTCCCCTGCCTTGCCTGCAACGTAGCTGCTTGCAGGGGCAAAAAGGGGGAACCGCATTACCCGGTGCAAACGTGGAGCTGGGTGGGCCTGCCTCCAGGGAGCCTCCAATTTACACAAGATGGAAGAAAACAGACCCCTAAAGCTGGACAAAAGGAAGAGAGAAGGCAGCAGGGAACAATGACATGCCTGGTCAGCACAGCAGGGCCCAGCACAGCCAAGCCAATAGCAGGGAAAACGCTGTTACCCTCTACTGACTCCCTCCAGGGGCAAAGGACGAGACAAGCTCATGGAGGAGGGAAATTCTGACTTCCAGCCAGGGAAGCAGCACATCCAGGCAAACCCAGGTGTGTGGCTCGTTCAAGGAATGCAGTGACCTTCCTTCCCCAGGCTGGCAGGTGCTCTGGCTTCCAGGCATACAGAGGCACTTGGGGAAGTGGCAGGAAGAGAGAAGGGTGGAATGACTCTTAGCCCAGCTGAGGCTTTGCGCGAGAAATCACCTGCAATGCATTCTCAAGACCCAGCACACAAACTGTTGGTATCTTGCTGGGGACCCAACAGTCCCTGGCTGGCAGCTGGCTGTAGGGCAAGTCCTAAAAGAATCAGACAAGCACAAAAAGATGCGATGAGCACCCAAGGCCCTACCGGACCCTGCAGGAAGTACCCACTGAAAGCTTTCAGCGTAAACCAGTTTGCTTTGGTTTCCTAATCTAAAACAACAGGACACAGAACAGAGTCATGGAGTAAAGCAGCGCCACAATGAGATTACCCCATGGCTCCTGCCAGCTCCCTGGACACAGAGCTCCAGGAACTAGACACAAAGGAGCTACATTCCTACCTTATCCAGCGCCAGTTCTGGCTCTGCCAGCAAGAACAATTGGACTGCCAGGAACTGCGCCTTTCCCACCCCATTTGCTTTGGCTCTCTGCATCTAGAACACCCCACGGTCCAAAGTAAATCCGTCCATATGAGCTCTCCCTGCTGCTCGGCACAGACCCGGCTCCCTCCCTCCCTCCCGCCCTGCAGTGCAGGCGCTGTGTTCCCTCACGCAGGCACCCAGGGCGGTGTGCAGGCCAGTCGCTTGCCCAGGGCCTTGGGCGCTCATCGGATCTTTTCTGTGCCTGTCCGATTCTTTTAGGACTTGCCCTACAG
>NW_009611694.1:0-1144 GCF_000690535.1 Cariama cristata
TTGGGTTTTTGTTTGTTTGTTTGTTTGTTCTCTCCCTTCGCTTTTGGATCCCGGCGAGGGTCAGTGAAGAATTACCCCGTCAGTTATTGCCCCCGCATCTTTTTTGAAGGAAAACTCTTTTAGTCCTTCGATATCCCGGGGATTTTTTCCAGATATTTTTTTTTTTTTTTCAAATGAACGTTGACTCACGAGTGAATTTATTAGGAAGTTCTGCTTAAAAAAAAAATAATAAATTTCCTTACTGTCTTTAGCGATGCAGCAGATCTTCAGCCTTTGCAAAAGCAGCCTGATGACTGAAAACTACTCCATGCCTTACAGGCTTTCTCCTTCAGAAACAAATTTTTAGCCCTGAAATGATGCAAACTACCCAAGCCGCCGAACGCTTTTCGCCCTCGCCAGTTTTAACGGGCTGGGGATTTCGTAAAGTGAAAGCAGGGGCAGAGAGAACAACTCAGGCGTTTTACTACCTTGTGAGAATTACACAGCCGTTACGAGCGGAGCTCCTTGGCCGAGCTCTGCTCGGTTTCTCAAGTTTACCCAGTGCCACCGGTTTGTGTCGGGATTTCTGGGGGTGAGATGGAAACTGCACCACGATTATTCCGGGGGATTTTACTCTCCTGGCATTTTACTCCCAGAAAACTCTCTCGTTTCCCAAACCGAACCCGACCTCTGCCCACCTTCTCTCTCTCTCGGAACATTTCAGGAGTAAAACCCCGCAGACGAAATCGCACCGACCCTTTCCGCCTTCTTCCCCACTCCCCAGCCCCCGCGTGTGCGTGGCGATGAGGAGCGCATCTCTCTCCGTGCGTGGGTATTTACAGCCGGCCCCTGTGGAAGCCCCCTCCGGGCAGATGGGAATTCGCTCTTGTGCCGGGGAGAGGGGAGGGGGGAGTTACCCTGGAAGTGCGGAGCCAGCGCTTCTCTCTCCCGAATTCCTCCAGGATCTCTTGAAATGGATGACAGGACACTTTGCCCTGCTCCTGAGCCTCTCGTCACCCACCTCCAGCCCCTCGGCCGTCTCGTCGGGTCTGGCCCCACGCTCCCATCCCTTCCCTCCCCAGGAAAAAAAAAAAAAAAACAACACACCCCCCACCCCTTAAATCCACCCAACATCCCTACCCTGCCGCCTTCTTTCAGAAAGGCT
>NW_009611694.1:1423-3073 GCF_000690535.1 Cariama cristata
CTGCCCGCTTCTCCCCACGGTTCCCCAGGGCATTCAAACATCCTGCGTGGGACCGGGGGCCGGGGACCAGCCCTTCTTCTCTTCCCCTGATTACTCCCAGCCTACAAGCATCACCATATGCTGCTTCTGATCAAACAACCCGCTACATCGGAGCCCGTAATTGACGAAACCCGCTGGAAATCACGCAGAAAGGTAGCCTACTGAGACGGCAGGAGTTGACAAATCATTGTTCATAATCCTTTTAGGAACATCACAGGCATCAGGGGTTGCAGTGGCTTTCTTTTTATAAAGTGGGTGCTGACAAGGTAAAGGACAACTCGGTGTCCTTTGGAAGAGAGGGCTGTCCCACGGAATGATCTTTGCACAGCAAAGTGGCTTGATTAAATAATAATAATAATAATAATGAAAGCCTTAAAGGTTTCGTTTATCCCCTTCTTTGGTTCTAGGTGAGGCGGAGGTACGGAAGGTTGTTTAAAGAAACTATCGCAAGATGCGCTGGATTGGGAGTTACTGCTGTGGACTTTGGGTATAAGCGTTCATAGGTGGGTGCCTCCTCCAGTTTAAATGGCTGGCCGATTGCATGTTTACTTTTAAAAATTAGAATTAGGAGCAGCGGTTCACAAACTTCACCAGGTTAAAAAGAAAAAAAAAAAAAACCACACAAAACCAAACAAACCAAACCAAAACAAAAACAAAAACCCCACAAACCAAAACAGCACCAACAAAAAAACCCAACACAACCGAAAACACTCCCAAAAAACCCAAACCAAAACCAGGCCGTATACCCACTCCTGATCTGTAAAACACAACAGAACAGCTCGAGATACAGCTACAGAAAACAGAGGGATATATCTATATGGTGTTTCTTATATACACACAGTTTTCAACACAAGATGCGTTGAGTTTTGTTATTAGCTCAGGGAAAAAAACCCACTCAATGCTGTTACTTTCACGCAGAACATCTCTCAGTCGAGTTGATCTAAAGAAAAGATTCATGGAGCATTTTTTTCCCCCCTTACATCTTACAAAAGCACTAGAGTGGGAACACAGGAGAACTTTATTCCGACTCTCTTTACTTTTTGTGCTGTTTGTTTTTCTTGGCAGCCGGACTAGAAAGCCCCAAGTCGGTGGCTTTAAAGCCTAACTCTACTCAAAAGCAAGACCTACTTTAGGACGCTTAAGCCTGCCTTTGCTAGACAGGCAGGACTGCTGCCGTGGAAGTCAACGTGAAGTTCACTGGTGCCCGGCTGTGGAGGAGAGTCAGAGCCGGCGTGGGACGCTGGGCTTGCAGCGTGGGGTGGGCAGATTGAATATGTCTGAGTCTAAAATGCCTGTGAAAAAGTTTCCGAGGTCGATGAACGCCCTCAAATTGCCCTAATGATCCTCAGAGCGAGACACATCCCGGTGGCGAGGCGATGCGGTGAGCTTGGCTTATTTATTTAGGCTGTGTGTGTGAGCACGGCTCTACGCCTGTGCCGTACCTGTAAACCGCACCTTTGCTCCATACTTGAACTCAGGCTTTAGGACTTTGCAGAGGCTTATGTAAATATTTACCCATATATTAACTCCCCCCCCCCATAGTATGGCTATAAATAGGGGTGAATGGGCCCCTCTTTCTCCACGCACGTGTTTGGCGGGGGATGCAGATCT
>NW_009611694.1:3510-3867 GCF_000690535.1 Cariama cristata
TCACTGTTTTCTTTCTCCCGTCTAGTCCGGGCAGCATTTTTGGACTTCTCTTTCATCGTGTTTTTTTCCCCCTTCCTTCCTACAATTTAAACTCCAGAGATTCATCCAAAGGTGGAAGGGAAACTTTCAGCTGCAATTCATCTCTCCGGAGCATCAGGCAGTGATTGGGAGCGCGGCCATTACTCTGAGAAACCGTTCGGTTGCATAAAATGCAAACAAGTATTGGAGACCAGAGAGGTGTTCTTAAAAAAAAATAATAAAAAAATAAAATTCTCGGAAAAGCAGAGTCAATCGGATGGGAAAAACATTTATCCAATGCGGCTTAGAAACTCCAAGCAACTGTAGGGGGAAAAAAAA
>NW_009611695.1:0-1332 GCF_000690535.1 Cariama cristata
CCCCCGAAGCCCTGCTGACGGGGTGGGTAATTTTAATCCCTATTATTGGCAGATTATGAGCTGTGACTTTGCAAAATGCCTCCCTGCAGCGCGAGGAGGGGAAGCGCTGCCGTGTGGGAGCCCATCCCGCGCCTGCATCCAGGGATAACACAGACCCGGGAAGGGCCACGGCGGGGGGGTCCTGTGGGCCTGCTTGGGGAAAGGTTTGTGCAACGGGGGGCAAATGAGGGGCTGGGCAGGGAGCAGCCTGCGGAGAAATGGCTCCTTATAAGCCTGGGTACTGGTTTTTGTGCGCACGATGCCTGTAGTTTATACCCTTTGGGTACCAAGGATCAGCCGGCCGTGCGGTCAGGATTTGTGCCCGTAACGGGGCTGGAGGGCAGCAGTGGTCCCTCGGCGCGTGCAAACCCCCAGCCCTCGGGGCTGCGAGGATGCTGTTAGGCTGTGAAACCAAGTGTGTGAGCCCCGGGTTAATAGGAAAAACCTTTAAACTCCCAGTACTCTTTGGGGGTTATCTGCGTTCATGGAGAACAGGATTAAGCAGGTGCCTGCCTTTTCTCTCCTTCTCTTTGATGGCTTATCCCAGTTTTCCTTTGCCTGACTCAGTCATTACGGGCCAACAAAGGAACACCGGATTTGTCATCTCGGTGTTTTTTTAACCAGTCGTGTCAAGGTTGAGCAATTCGCGGCAGTGAGACTTGGCTCTGCCCGGGACACTTCGAGCGCGGCAAACATGGGAGCAAAAGTCAGGGACGTTTGTCTTAAGTTATTGATTAAATGTTTACTCAGTTTTCGGGAGAATTCTAGAATGTCGATGTGAAAAGCAAGTGGGATGTTCAGCTGAACGCCGCAGTCATGAGTCCATCTGGATGCTGGAGTGATGCTCCTGGGTGGGATGCGAGCCGGGGGAAGCAGCTTTCCCCGCTCCGGGGTCTCTGGAATCCCACAGGAAAAGATGCCACGTAGCCTTTTGCAGCGGTGATTTGCAAAGGGTGCATCGGCACCCCCTGAACCCCAGAGTTTTGCAGGGGCTGGGCAGGGTACCGGGGGGACCCAGCCCTTTGCGGGGCTCCAGCACCACGAGGGAAGGATGTGGCAGCTCCGGCCGGGATGGGATTTACTCATTTTCCATCCCCAAATGGGTGACGGCTAAAGGAAGGAAGTGCCGAAATCACGTCAGAGGGGCCCCGAAAGCTTTCTGGAGGCAGCGATGGGGTGGCCGGAGCCGGGCGCGTGCGCAGGCTGGGGCACGTCCCCGAGATCCGGGCCCCCCCCGCCGCTCGCCCTCCCACCCTTCCCCTCGGACATCCCTGAGGTTATGACGGCATCGGT
>NW_009611696.1:0-9734 GCF_000690535.1 Cariama cristata
CTAGAGCAGTCTGGTCGCGGCCCGCGTTTCCTGGCCCTGCGAGAGGCCGAAGCCGGTCTCCTTCGGCCTTGGCGTCGACTTTCGCACTTGTTTCAATCGCAGTGTCGGCTGGGCTTGCCCTATGCCGCTGTGTCAGCTCCCGCGGTGCAGGGTCGGTTCTGTTAGCCAGGCCGCAGCTGTCGGTAGCGAGCACACGGAATGCCAGCGACGAGAGTGAAGTTCTGCCCGAGCAGCGTAAACTGCTTGGATGAGCTCCAGGGGCACAGCCGTGTTACCGCGACAGGGGGGGTATCTAAGATGTGTGGCGTAGAAGCTGCCTGTAGTCTTTGCCGTGAGTTCCAGATGAACTGGACCACCACGCTGTATTGTGTACTGCCAGTGTGACTGATAACAGATAAACGTAACCCTGGGAAGGTAGCTACTCCCTTCTGGGCGTTTCACCCGAGTAACGGTTCTCTGTCATGGGTTAATCAACAATAGTTATCAGTTTATCAAAAGGAAGCTGGATAAGCTGTGAGCTAGTTAGAGAACAGACTGGTTGCCCGATTACTAGCCTTTCCTTGTTGCCACGTGCAGGAATGAATTAAAGGTGTTAATATTCCAAACACCTTCAAGATTAAAAGATTTTAATAAGCCTTATTGCTTTCTAACACAAATAAGGACACTTGTGAGAGATGGAGACAATCTGGGAGATCAGATAGTAGGGACTATCAATAGGCTTTCCTACTCTGTGATATAATGACAGTAGAGACCTCCCAGCTTTTTTTATCAGCAGTAGTCTGCGATGAAGTATTGGTAAAACTATTTCACTGTGAATTCAGATTGCTAAAAGCATTTCAATTGCTTTTTAGAAGTAATGTGCTAGTGGTATCCTAGCTTGATATGTAGTGGAAATTAAGAACTATATATATGTAGATAACAGGTATTTTAGCCCTTCCCACCAATGTCTTCTGCCAGTAACAATCCTGTCCATTTCAGGACTTGGATATGCAGTCATATTGTGACTTAAGTGTGAGCCTTCAGTTAGCAACTCAGGCAGGAGACAATAGCAGCTGCATAAACTTGTCTGGCAGTTAAAGGCTGTTTTGATTAATGAAGGCAAAAATTTGGGATATGAGACCTTAGCCTGAGACACCAACAAGAAACTTGCAGTTACAGAGCATTCTACCTCACAAGCTTGAGTCTCACAGCTTACCAGGTCTGATGTCCAGTGCTGGAAATGCAGCATAAGACTTCTTCATGGATGTGCACAGGCCTAAATAGCTGTAAAAATCAGTGCTTCAAACTTCCACGTAAAAGTCTGTTCATCTCTGATTTTGTTGTTTCAGGCAAATGTAACTGAATATATTGTATAACAATTTCCGTTTCTCCTTTTTCACACTGCTCTGTACCTTGCTGTAATTCTTGCTCTCATTCTGATTGTTTTAGAAATAAAGTTGACCAAGAACTGGAACAAGATGGTATCTGTGCTCCAAAATGTCAAGGCAACAATGGCCTGGCGGAAACACCAGCTCCTAGCTGACTTCGATGAGAATGAGAGCCCTGTAGCTGACAAATTCAAGACAAGGGTTTCTTTGAGTTCTCTCAATACCATCCGCATGTCTCTAAGGAAGCGAGTACCATTAAAGCAAGTAGAGCTGAATCTTCATAAGACCCCAACTTGGGAAAGTCTGGAAGCAAGACAGAAGTGCCAAACTCTTCAGAGTATTAAAAGATCAGCAAAAAATGCTTTTGGAACAGTGTCCCAGGTACTTTGCCTTTGCAGTGGAGTGTGGATAGAGTTTAGTTTTTGCTTCAACTTCAGTATTAAGATTTCCAGACTCTGTACAGAATGCTGTATTTGAGAGAGTCTATCCCATGCACTTGCACATTGTCATGATTGTCTAATAGCTACTAAAATTGGTAAATTCTTTAATATCCTTGCTTAAGTATAGACAAATTATGTATCTGGCAGAACAGGGAGAAAGGTGAAAAGAAGAAATACGAGATGTAGTTTCATCAAAACTTTTATTTCATTACTAAATAAATGCTTTTCCGCTTCTGTATTTCATCATGTATGGCAGAGCAGCCTTCACAAGGAGGAAGGTGCGTACAGACTGCTGTTGCTTGCAAAGAATTGTTTCTGAGAAACGTGTAGTGCTTTGGATTTTTTTTTTTCACTCCTTTTCCTGTACCCATACTGTTTGTTAACATGTTCTTCATTATAGTCAATCTAAGTTTAAACTGACAAAAACTGCTAGGTAGTAGCAGGGTAGCAAACTTGAGCTTGCCCTTGCCTTTGGCGGAGACCTCTGATTTTAACGACATCAATTATATACTAGGAAGCCTGGCTCTTTCCTGCACAAGAGCAGCAGGAGCTCTGTTCTGATGCCTGCTGAAGTCCTTGACAGGTTCCAAGGATTGGGGGAGCAAGTGACTCCTCCAATGCAAATGTGTACAGAGGATTGAGAAGTATTCATGCTAGACTAAACCTGATGTAAGAATGAAAGCTAGGGATTCAGCTCAAATATTGCTTGTCTTTCTGGTTCCAAACTCTAGGCTAATTGAGTTCATTTAGCATAACATGTCTGTCTAATGTTTCTTTCAGAAAATACAGAAGTCTTGCCAAAGCCCAGTACATTCGGTGGTGACCTTTCCAGCTGAACCCATGAGCAGAAGCTGTGCAACCAGTTCTACTAAGAAAAGAAGCACTACACCTCCAACCCCTTGCCATAAGAAGAGTGTTACTTCAGCAGCCAGTTCCACAGGCATCCCAAGATCCAGCAAAAGAGCTTTGCTTGGGCCAACAACGGTGTCAGAACATAGAGAATGGAGGGGCTTCTCATCCTGGCTTGGTAAAGATGCTGTCTCTCTCCGGAGATCAAGAAGAGCAGCAGCACTGAAGAGCCCTTACTCGTCACCTGCTCCTGCCAGCAGAAAGATGTAAGCCACATTCTTTTGTAAACCTTTTTTTTTTTTAATTACTGTGATTAGAGTATCTTGTAAGGTGAAAGGCAAGATATGAATGTTGCTGTCCTATTCCTCTGAAAGAGTGGGCTGTTCGAATAGTTAAGAAAGTAGTTATAGGTCCCTGTATAGACGGGGACTAAGCACTGCATAAAGCTGAAACATGGAACTTAATTTTGTGCTGTGACAAGAACTTTTTAAAAATCACTCTCCCACTGGGTAAGTTTTCACTGTGTCTCTCAGCACCAGTCCCCATCAGACACTAGAGACACACCTGAGTTTTTTGCTGATGCCTTTCTGGTAAAGAAAAATACTGTCAATGCATCTCATTCCTACTTAGCTCTAATTTTTTCAAAGGTGCTATTTGCATTGCAAAGATACTTGGTATAGCTCTGCTTATGCTGAGCTCTTTAGAGAGAGTAGAGAGATTCTTGCCTCAAAGACTTAACACAAATTAGGTAAAGGGTTGTGAGCTAGGGAAGTACTTCATAATGCACACCTAGGTTTTTGTTTTGGTCAAAGTCACATGAGAAATGTCAAAGCTAGAAGCTAAAGCCAAGCCTTGTGAATCTGAACCCAGTGTTTAAATTGGAAGATAGCTGTCTTGAGGATGAATGGAGATGTGAAGCAGTTAGTCAGTGGAATTAGGATCATGACTGCTACAGCCCTAAACTTCTCTGGGTAAAGTCTGGAGGTAACTAGTGTTGTTACTGCAGGGGCAGAGGATTGGGTAGCGTTACCTAGTCAGTCTGTCCTGCTTGATCTTTAGTAATGACCATTCTGTTTGCAGCGAGTTTGACTGTGAGTTGGAGCTGGTCTCCTCAGGGATTTGCCAATTGAAGCATATCTCCCAGGCATTTGATGATGCCACTGTGAAAGAGGAGAGGTAAATACTGCTAACAGTCCCTCAACTTTTAGCAACAGGTTACCTTCCACTCGAACGTTGCCAATTGCAGGCTAAGTGATCCCTGTAACTCAGGATGAGGTATAGTTGCAGAATTTTCTCAGCTGTGATGTAGCCGAGCCTTTCTTCAAGACACCTGTACAGATTAAACCTGCAGTTGGATGTATAGCACTAAAAACTAAAGGTCAGAAGTCTTGTCACAGGGCAATTCCCTAAATCTCTTCTTCTCTTAGAACACTTGATGTCAAGCATTCAATAATTAAATGTCAAGCACCTAAAATCCTCTAGAGAGGGCTTAGCATTAAGTACTTTTATCTACAAAGAGGTAAGGGCTTAGAATCCTACATAATTCAAAAAATTCATTTTTTACCAATGGGACCATTTCTAGATAACTATAGGTTAAATCTTGTATTAAGTTAATGATCATATCCACTGAAAGTTCACTATATCTCACTCCTAATATTCTCCCATCTGTCAGTGATACAACAGTTTCTCTCATCCATAACTGAAGACAGTATCAACCAGGTAAAGTAGTTGTTCACTCACCTTGTCTATACCTACATGCATTTGTGGGGAGAATACCTGCTGTTTGGCGAGAGAAAGGCTTATTAACTTGTACTTCTTTAAAGTATTATTATGCAGAACCACAGGGTTCTTCCCTCATATTCACTGTGGCTGTCTCTGCTACAGCAGATCATTGCGCAGCTGCAAAACTTCGCCTCTACATTGTGGATTAGTGAAACCTTGTGAGTTAACAATGAACTGCAAGTTGGGCTTCTATGCAAACAGCAGCTTTTCTCACCCCAGACCAGAAAACTACTGGTACTAATGTCTTTGTCACTCGACCTCAGTTCTCCCTGACTACTAATGAAGATCATAAAGCATGACAAACTATTACCCTGAGCTGTCCAACTTTATAGCCTTTCTTTTCCATCTCTAGCATTGTCTTAGCTATCGCATGTTAAGACGATGCTATCACAGTAATAGCGGTTGATACCTGTATTGCTGGCATTTTTAAACACAGCAATTGTACCTAAATGGATGGGAACAGGAACTCTTTGCTGTAAGTTTCTAAACATCACTTCTAGTGTCAATTCATTGAACCATTACCTTCACTGAGATCTGTATTGTAACAGTATCTTCATCCATTATGTTGGAAGTGTTCCTTTTGTTAAAGGGAAAGTTACAACCTGAACAGCATGTCCTCTTTCAGCAACAAAGACAGGTGTAAGGCGTTGATTGCTGTGACTTTTCAGGAAGAAATGAGAGTGGTTTCAAATGCTTGACTGAAGCATTAAACAGTGATGTGTACTGCTTCCACTAAGCTATTTGGTCCAGTTCTCCTGCATGTGTAGATGCATACAATGTGCTCTGTCACTGGCTGGTTTGTAGGTTGCCTACTGGAATAATTGTGAAATAAGCTTTTTCAGAGGTGCCCTTATAGACTTGCATATGACTTTTTGTTCTGGTATCCAGCTGTTGTGAGTTTTAGTGTTATGGCTGCCTTTTCATCTTTTCCATGATGAAACAAACCTTGATCTCAAACTGCTTATAGTTGCCAGCTTCATGTATTGCTCTGTTTTTCATTGTCATGAATTAGATTATATCACAAGAAATGCTCCTGTTGCTAGTTAAAGTATTGCAGTACTTAATTTGCGTAGTGCCATTTATGCTCACTGAAGGTAACAAAATACTGTTTTGCTAGTGTTTAGAACTGTTACACAGTGATAGCATACAGGTCCCAGACCTCTTCCTTGCTCCCATCTAACAGTTAATTTTCCAGCAATGTGTGTGACAACCAGTTAATTAATCTCACTGACTTCATGCTGCTAATGGCAGTCTTGTTCTTCTGCAGGCAACATGCAATATCAAACTACTACTATCTCATGGCACAAAACTTACAGTCTGCACGTCGATCTCAGAAACTTTCTCAAGCTATCAGAAGGCAAGCAAAGAAACTCCATCAAGCACTTGGTACCTAGACAGAGATGGCTGTACCTGTTGTTAGTTTATGAGGATATATAAAGGAGAGCTCTGTGTAGCACTTGAAAGGGTGCACTCTATACATTGAACAAGCCATTACATTTTATAATCTTTCTTGACAAAAAGTAGCTCAGGACTTCCCTTCCCTTGCTTTTTCTTTTCAAGTGAACAGGAGAATGAGAATCATACCTCAGTGTATTATCTCCTGTTGAGATGAGGGACCATCTTGAATGGGACTTTCATAAGTCAGCAGGTACTTTGAAACTTATGTTGAACTGACCAGTAGGAATGGCCAGAGCAAGGGCTACAGACTTATGAAGGGTGATCATAGGTAATAGTAGTATTTAGACTGGTATCCAATTGCCACAAGTTTTATATGAGTACTTTGCATACTAAAAGTACTGGTCCATTATTTTGAAAGCCTGATATTTTTTTCTGTATATGAACAAACCAAAAGTTAAGCATCACATTTAACTGGAAGTTAACGAAACAGCAGTGGCTTGTTTGAGTTCTGACTGCAACTGTCATTCAAAGGCAACAGGTTTCTGTGGAGTCACTCACACCACAAGAGAGGAACCACTTTAGAACTCACATTCATGGCCTTTAAGTATTGCTATTAGATTAGCCTAACAAATCCTATCTTAAGTAGTTGAGTTCCAGACAAATCAGAGTAACTTTGTAATTTCTTGCATATGTCAAGCATCTTGGCAGTTGAGTAAAACATTGCTTTTGTACTACAATGTCTGTCTTTGTTATACACAGGAATTGGTTACTACAATTAATGTAGCATCTTAGAATCATAGAATCATTATGGTTGGAAGAGACCTCAAAGATCATCAAGTCCAACCGTATACCTGATGCCACCATGCCTACTAAACCATGTCTTGAAGCACCACATCTAAATGTTTTTTGAACACCTCCAGGGACGATGACTCCACCACCTCCCTGGGGAGCCCGTTCCAATGCCTAACAACTCTAACAGTGAAGAAGTTCTTTCTAATGTCGAGCCTGAACCTCCCCTGGCGCAATTTGAGACCGTTTCCTCTCATCCTATCACTAGTTACCAGGGAGAAGAGACCAACCCCTGCCTCGCTACACCCTCCTTTCAGGTAGTTGTAGAGGGCGATCAGGTCTCCCCTCAGCCTCCTCTTCTCCAGACTAAACCACCCCAGCTCCCTCAGCCGCTTCTCGTAAGGCTTTTTCTCCAGGCCCTTTACCTGTTTTGTCGCTCTTGTCTGGTCACGCTCCAGCAGCTCAATGTCCTTCTTGTAGTGAGGGGCCCAAAACTGAACACAGTATTTGAGGTGTACTCACCAGCACGGAGTACAAAAGGACTCTGTTATTAGCTAATATCACAGTGCAGGTATTTTATTTGATGAAATATACTAAGCATTTGATACCCGTATTTTGCTTCTAATTACTTTTTGAAAAAAGTAACCCTCATTTGACAGGATTTTTTTGGTAGATGATTCAGTTTAACAAAGTTTAGTCTTTCAAACTAAAGCAAAGATTTCTCAGGCTTCTAGAATTCAACATCAGGGCTGTTTTCTATGGTAGCAGCTTTGTGCAGGCTTTTCAGATTACATTTACTCTAAGATGAATCTTCAAACAAAAAATTGATTTAGAAAACTTTGCTCTGCTTGATAATTTTTAAGATCCACATGTAATTTAGTAAAACACTTTAATGGTATTAAGTATAAATAAAGTATAAATATGGGAAGCAGTCATGTTCAATTCTGATTTTGTCAAACTAGACTTTTAAAATATTCATGGATTCCTTTAGGTTGGAAGGGACCTTTAATATCATCGAGTCCAACCATATTGAAACAGTTAATGAGGCCTGGAAACATGAAAACAACCCTGACTTCCAGGCTTTCAGATGACTGAGAGCTTTAGCTTGTGTTATTTCTTGATGTAGCGTTTTTTGTGTTGTGAAGTTTTGGGATCTTTTTAACTACATTTTAAGCTGCTGTTCCATACAGAAGTTATTCTTTGCACATACTGAAACTACTTCTATAAAGCTTTCACAAAGATGGTGTCTCATTACTAAAATATTTTCTTATATGACTTTTCAAAGGAAGGAGGGTTGGAGTATTGTGAAAAGTCAACCTCCAATCTAAGTATTATTTCAGACAGATGTATTAAACAGCCTCTATTTACAGTATTTCCACTGGCTACTGGCACATGTACAATGATGATCTAATACCTACCACATTACTGGTAAGAAAAATCAGTGACACTGCTTAAAGGCAAGGAAGGTTTTATTTAAGTGACTAATCTGTTGTAAGATTTTAAAAACCAACTCACATCAAAATCTATACCAGTTGTAGAAATCTTACTCCTTATTTCATATTAAGAAATTCATTATTGTACACTTCTGAATCTTTACAAGGCAGCCATAAGAAATATAAACATTTGTCACCAGATAGAACCTTCTCACTGACAAACAATATTTAAAAGTATGCACTTAATAAAACTATAGACTGAAAGAACATGTACAATTTCAAGTTTCCTTGTATTAATTCAGTTGTAAGTGGACTGCCCCCTTCCCTCCCCCACAAATAGAAAAATAAGTTATGCAGAAGGCTTGGGGTTCTGTAAGAGAACCGCCATTCTGGGCCCTACACCAGTCCTCCCAGAATAACCTTATTTTTAAAGCCTGCAATCTGTAAATTATGTTTCAATGTTGTAATCTCTGGTATACTATCTCCCAGCGTGTCATCGTAAACCTGCCTCTCTTTCTTTCTCTCTTCCCCCCATAAGTTCTGTACATCCTTACAAATAAGAAATGAACTGTCAAATTTGTTTCAGGTCCCCCCATCCCCCACAATTACATCCAGTTTCAAAGATACCTTATTGAGATAAGTACAAATAGAGGGTAAACTGTAATCCCCTTACCTTGGGCTTGAACAAAAATGAGAGAAAGAGGAAATACCAACACCTGATTTCAGTTCCAGGATTCTAGCTGCTCCAAGCCATTTCTCATCTCTGAAAAAAAGAGCTCTTTTCATCCAGAAAAATGTATTATTACCTCCATTTTTTCTGGGGGACTGAATTTAGGATCATCTGTAGGAACCTGTATTTACACTTGAGTGAGTAAACATCATGGACGTCAAATTACCTTGTTAAACCCATGATTTCTGCTGAAGCTATGAACATGGACCATGAGGAATCATTGCCCTTAGAGAAGCTGAGGAGGTACGTTGGAAAGTTTTGTGTTTATGGGAATTCTATCCTGTAGCAGCTCCCGATGAGGATGGAAAGTGCCACTTTCTCCCCTGCATGCCTGAAATGAACAATTTGGTGCAGAAATCTTGAGTCAGATCTCATGTTTGAAGCTCTAATCAGAAAAATGATGACACTGCGGTGTATCATTGCTTCTCTTGATTAAGTTCCAATTGTCTAGTACTTGTATAATGCACTCACCTTTCTGTGGCTTAGATGCAAGGGGGGGGGGAGGGGAAGAAACCTAGGGAAAATCCTACTTGTTCAGTAACAATTATTGCACTTACAAATTTTAAAAACTGAAAATACCTATTGATTTCAGGTATTATTAAAAATGCTTATAAACCAAGTTTTTAGCAAATTTAAGACAGGAAACAATATAGAAGGAAAAATTTCTTCTTTTTCCCTTCTAAATTTATTCTATGAAGTATATGGTGATACTATAGATCTAAGTATTGGGGATTTGCTTGAATACACACATGAGTAGTGCCCTGCCCTAAAGACTGCAATGTATGGGACAAGTTGTTTGCTAATAATGGCAAACAAAGGCTATTTTGCAGAATGGTGGAGCTTCCAGATAAAGTGTCATTGTTCTGCTTAAGTAGTAGATTAAAGTGTTTCTTTTTTTTCTCTAGTGTATTGATAGTTCCACTTCTACACAACCAGTGAAAGTTTT
>NW_009611696.1:9765-11012 GCF_000690535.1 Cariama cristata
ACTCTTTCAAAGTGACTTCCCTAGGTACTAGAGGAACAGGTGAAGTAACCTGTAAGAATTAAGACTATTTTCATGTAAACAAATCAAAATGGTAGCTTTCATGAACCCCAATGAACAAGAATTGTCAATGCCATGTCATTTTTACACCTAACAAAATTTTATCCTGAATAGATATAAACCATGCCACAAAACTAAATAGAAGTACTTTGGTCAAGCAAGAATCTGTTCTAAGATCACTACTGTATGCAAACACTTTAAAAAAAAGTTATTCAAAATAAGCAGATTTGGATCAACATCACTATTCAGGGCTGTGGAATATTCTGCACTCTTTATATACAATATGTTTCTTCAAACTTACCTAACTGGACAACAAAATTGAATACACAGCCATTATTATCTTTTTTTAAGTATATTGGTTACAAATTTGCTGTGAAAGCAGAACCAAAACTTCACTTAAGGTGTCTTCCAGTAGCTACACACACATACACAAAACCAAAACACCACGATTGTGAAGATGTGTTTTCACAAGATCTCAGATAAGTCTACCACTGCTATTAATCAATCACAGCCATTTTTTTTACAATAATTTAAAACTGGATCCATAGCAATAGGGCAAAGAAGTAAATGCTTCCAACTGTGGCCTACTTTGCACTGACTTGTACTGCTGCCTTAGTACCCACTGGAATAGCAGTTTTGTGTTTTACGGTTTCACTTACACTTCCTCCATTCAGCAAGTTAAAAGAATGTGTCTTTCTGTAACAGACTGGAGGCACTAAAGGTGCTGAAACTACTCATGTGTCTAACCTGTGTTCCTTGGGCACCCACCATTCCTGCCTGACTTCTCTGTCCCCTTTCCTTCTGTGTATGCTTTAACACTTCCATAGGCTATAAAGTTTAAGTAAGCGTTGACTGCACAGAGACTGCAGCAAATAGGACTTGCAATCAGAGAATAACGTGACTGTAGGATCAAGCTTATCCTCAGCAAATGGCCTACTTAGGAGGACTGCTAATCCTTCCATGAAAGCACAAGTAAAACTGAAATCCAATTGCAAACTGAATGCCTATGAACCACTGCATGCAGTTTCATATGGACAAAGTGTGTAACTAAATTCTGACCAGAAGGAAATGTTTTAAGAGAAAACATAATTGAAAAATTATGCAATAAAACTAGTGATTCATCAGGCAAGCCTCAGGAAGCCCCCCCAAGCATGGGGGGGGGGGGGCGGGAAGGCTATTGGTTAAACAAG
>NW_009611696.1:11043-25158 GCF_000690535.1 Cariama cristata
AACAAGCATAAGGTCTTCAGCCATTGCCACAGAGTATTTGTTGAACAGCCAGCCTAGTTGCGAGATGTCCATTCATCTTGTTCATACTCTCAGCTCCAACAGAAGTTGTTTTACTATTTTAGTGGCAATGGGCTAGTGCTTTCAAAACAAATGCACCTGGCATCTGACTTTTCAGAAGATGAGCTCCTAATTAATATGAAGCCTTAACCTCCAAGCTAATGCCTGTATCGCTGTTTGCCAAAGCGCTCAGCTGGAGACATTTGATCAGGAGATAAATCATTCTATCCCTGAGCTATAAGCAGTGTTGGAATTATGCAAAGGCTACATGAGCTCTCATATATTGTAGGAAACAAAGTTAGAGAAACTATTTTCAGCTTGATTTCGATAACATGTGTAGAAACTTTGTTACCACTCTAAATCATATGCGCGCGCACACACACACACACACTAGCATTTGTTTCACTACTATTAGCTCATGCTATTCTTAAGAGAAGCCAGCATAGTGACTACTGTAAAGGTGACCTAGTTACTAATGGAAATACACAAAATCAGAGTTTTCACGACATGGTACCCTGCAAAATGACATTATGTCTGCAAGAGTAAAAGACAGCTCTTAACAACCTAGGAGATTTCTCTAAACTTGTGCTTAGATGCTAGTTCTTTTAATACAGTCACAGAATTACACACAGATCCTGCTTTTGAAAGGAAGTAGGCCTTTCTACTACAGCAAATTAAAATGCAAAACAGATTTTGGAGTCTCTTGGATGATAGAGGTAGATGGCTAAAGCAACGTTAGCTTTGAACTTTGCAGCAGGAACAGTGATTACTGTCAGGAGACATGCTACACAACACCCAGTGCTTAAAAGAGCTTTGTGATCAATATCAATGTTGTTTTTAGGTCCCCTCAGCAATTTAAAATTTGCCTAGCCAGTTCCTCCCTCACAAGCCTCGGATTTCCACACCTATTTAAAACTAACAATCAGGAGCATGCCAACAGTGAACTGACTGGAGGGAGATGGAGTCTGGTGTACCTGTGCAATCTCCTAGCTGCAGAGGACAGGAGAAGAAATGGACTATGTGATTAGAATTAACATACACAGTGGGACAAGACAGAACACAGAAGAATTCCTCTAAGTTTGTGAGTTAAAGAACTAGGCGTGATACTACTGGGAAAGCATCCGTAAACCTGAAGACTGCTTCAATATAGTTTGTGGATAGCTTTCATTTAGCTTTTGCAGCTGGCTGATTTGGCAACAGAGCATAAAAACCCAGCCCCCTGTAATGTAGTTACCTGCTCCCAATTAGTGCGAGCTATCAAACTTTTAATATCTTTCCTAAATCTTCTGCAAAGATTACTCCTTCCTTTAAAGGAAGCATTGTACAAAACAAATTCCTGATGTGCCAGAGATCTTTCAGGAAGTTTGAAATAGGTAGCTGACAATCTTGCCAAGTAATGTGTAAAGAAAAAAATAAATCAAAGCTCTCCATTTAGAAGCTACTTTGCTGCCTTTTAAGGCAAAATCCACATTACTATGCCCTTCAAAAAGCACACTGAAACTTTTGAGTGAATAGGGAGTATAGACAGGTTTACTTTTATGCTGTCTTTTCCATTCCATTTCTTGTTTGCTTTAAATGTCAACTTCCAGAGTAATTTTTCTAAATCATGTTTCTGGTCTAGCTACAGACTGGGAAAACCTGAAAGTAAGGGAGATGGAGGGGGAAGGCATGGCACCTCTCCACCCCAACTCCCTGAAATTAAAACCAAACCAACCAACCAGAAAAAGAAATCTCCTATTGACTTTAAAGCTTTCTCAGTGTCAATAGTCTGGTTTTAACTTTTAAAGAAAAGGGGTTTTTTACGTGCACTTGTAACTTCACTGCAGGTTTTAAAATATGCTTCAGTTCAGTCATGAAAGTTCTCTCGGTGAATTCAGTGCAGTGGAAGTATCTGCATGAAGAATCTGCAAACTGCTACTATGTTAAACTAAATAAAACACTTCAGAAATATTACCATTTCGGGATTTTACTTCTAGTAATTTCATTGAGAGATTCAAGAGAAATTTAAATCAGTAGGAAAATGTCTATTTGGCACCTGTAATTTGGCATGTCCATTCTTTGAAACTCAAATGACCTAATTCTGAATGCTACAGATTGTCTTAACACAGCAGTTGCTATAAAGCATGAGAAGGTAAACAATTTACCCATAGGAATTCCATTACTTTTTTTCTCCTCCAGTGTAAAGATTCTAGTGAAAATAATGAAAAAAGTGATTGCTCTGAAGTTTGCAGATCCCTTAGTAAAAAGGCTCCCTTTAGCGTACCATCTTAGGATCTGTCTCTCAGACTGAGATGGTCAGAGCCATCTGCTTACTCGGAGTAGTCCACACATTTTGCAGTCATCAAGTTCCACAAAACAATGTGATCTTTGTACACTTGCACATTACTTTGTATACAGCAACACTAACTGCTTCAAACTGTGGCAGACACATTTATTTCTAACATGAAGTTTTTATGATTTGGTTCATAAGTGGAGTTCTCCCATTTACTTGATGTCCAGCACCTCACACAAATGAGTGCCCGTGTTGGGTCTGTTGACCAACACCATAAGCTGAAAGGAAATCCTGGGTTTAAGGCACCCAAAAAGCATCTTGCTGTACAAATCCTGACCACCCATTACTGTAGTTCCCACGTCTGCTTCCCTTGCAAGTGTATCACTTTATAAAAGGGAAGTGGAAACAGATACAACTATTTAATGTTTAAAGCGTAAACCTTCTCTGTAACCTATGGGACCTACTGTTCATACTGGTTTGGGTGCAGCTAGTTAGCCAGTACCACAATCCTTCTTCTGAGTAAAATCAGCCTGTTACAGCTTTTTCTCTTATTGCACATTTTATTATATCTGTTGTAAAAAATAACCAAAGATACTTCCTGTTGCTTTGATGTTATAAGCACTTGCAATAGTATTAGATTGTTTTAAAATTTCCCAATAAACATGTCAAGAGGAACAGGCTGGAAGTTCCCCAGTTGGTATAAGAAGGCAGATTCCAGAGCAGGGAAGACTCCAAGGGACAGGTTCCCCTCTACATCTCTTATTTTGAAGCTGCCTAAATATTATCTTTGAGGCATGCCTACAAGTTTAATGGGGTGCACCCAAGATCTCTATTTCCAGAAGCCTGGGAATTCAGGGGACAGATTCAAATTTGTGAACTCCACCTCGAACCCAAGCAATGGAGGGCAAATGCTTGTCATGATCTTTGTCTGATTCAGGCTGGCTCTGGGCACGCTCTGGCTTGGGGTTTGAAGAAGGTGGATCAGGTTGCTGTACAGACATAGTCCTGCGGAGATGGTTTCTCTTGCGCAAAAATTCAGGTTGGGAGTGGAGGCCAAAGCTGCCTTTTCTCAAGATCATCCGAGAGTTGTTCTTTTTGGGTCGTGAATGGAGACTGAACTCCAGCGAGGCCAAGTGGGCTGCATAACCTTCACTGAGGAACTGAAATAGGAAGGAAAGAAAGGGATTGACAAGTTACTGCTGCCTCAACCTGTAAGCTCTATGAGGAATTAAGTTCCTATCTTTTGCATGCCAGTTAGATACCTACAGAGTACTAATACTCCTCTCCCCTCACTTTTTTTTTTGACCTGTTCCATTTAGTCATTCAGCAATATGCAATGCATGCACTTGCAGATACAACCTATGACCACTTGTCTTTACTATTCACCCTGCCAGAAAATGCCTCATCTGAAACAAAAACTGCCCTTCTTTCTCTGAAACACTGTCTCTACTCTTTATCATGTGTGCATATGTTTGTGCATGCATTCACACACATGCATTTCCTTGTTCCCCCTAGGACTTCCTGACTGAGTAGCAAGAGTTACTTACTTGACACTGTGCCTGGTATTTCTTTGTTGATCGTCCAACTATGTAGATCTGGGATGGCGGCAGAGCCAAGACATTGTACACTGAAATATCCTTCATGGAACCATATGCGGCACAGATTTTGATGTGGCACTGAAAGAAATATTACTTCCAAAGTGAACACTCTATTGAACAGCATGCACTACAAGGATGGCACTTGTTTTGCAATGAAGCAGCTGATGAGTTCATTGTTAACAACCTCTTTCTGTAAACACAGAAAGCTAAATCTGTCTGCCTGCATGCCAGCAAGAACTACAGATACGCACATAGGAAAGAATAAGCAGTTTATTTCTTTATTTGTCATGCCAGTAGGCCCCTTTGGATGGTTTATCAGCCTTCCTTGCTCTTTAAAAAGTGTGAAAAGAAATGAGGAATGGCAAAAAGATTTTGTGATGGCCAGTGGGATTTACTGTTCAAAAGGAAGGGAGATCTCTAATTTCACTGAACAACATTTTCTGGAAAAAGGTTTTAAGGCTATAAACAGGTTTCTAGTACCTCTTGCATCAGATTCCGGAGAAAAATAGTCTTTTGTCGCAGTGGATCATGAACAAGTCCATCTGAGAAGAAGATCATCCCTTGTGGGAAGTTGTGTTGAGACAACCATGAAACCACACGCTGCTTTTGCATATCTGGACGACCAGTAATGTAGATAATCAGATATCCCAGGTCCTGCCAATGCCTGTCAGAAACAGCAGGTAAATTATGTAGGTGAAGAAAGAAAAACAATACCCACAGGTCAGCATTTCTTTGGTCAGCACAGACCCAGTTAGAAGTCGGACGTTATCCTTCAACAAGTGGAAAGAAGCACGCCTAAGTCTCTGCTCCTATTGAGAAATTAAGTAATAATGTCTACATCTTGAGGGAGACAGAGAGAAGCAAGACAGATTCTTATACAATATGTTATATAAAATATGAGAGCTATTTGAAAATGTATTTAGAATAGACCTTGCTACACAGCAAGTCCTGCTACCTTTGAAACCTTTAACAAGGTTTCCTGCCATTTCAGCTCTAAAGAGTGGAAACCCTTGAAAACTGGCATCCCACCATTCCCATGCACGTTCCAAAATGACAGCTGTTATTTCCCCATCCAGTGTGACATTAACAGACTTGCAAGAATGGATTAAAAGGCCTCTTAATTTTTCCTCTTGCATTCATGGCACTTGATATTTTTGAAGTAGAAGTATGTCCTTATTTGAAGTTAGTTAAACATAAAATATGCTCTTTGCTAATCACAGTAACACACGGAATCATTATTAATTCACTGCACACACTTTAAGGCCATATCCCCAAGAGGCAACTTTTAATCTTTAGGCAACTTAAACCACAAATTTCAAAGTAAACCATAGCATTTTAAGATTCTTCAGGCAGACCTGATGTCCAAGCAAATACAGAAATATATCTGCAAAGAATCCTGGCCTTTAAAGAATTGTTTATTTAGTTAAAAAAAAAAACAACCCTATTCTGCCGTCTTCCTTCCTATTGTGTTCAAACAGGAAAGTCAGAGATTTAAAAAGTGAAGTGTGCAAACCTCACTTACCTGACAACATCAACAGCCCCAGCCCGGACTTTGGGGTCACTTCCCATAATTGAAACACTTGCTGCAAAGGAACCGTCAATGCTGAACACAACACATTCCATTCCTCGGGGAAGCACAGTCAAGTAACTTGCAGCACTGCTCTGGTCCCCTCTGTAAAGTCAAAGCAATAAATACATTTAAAAAGCAAAATGTCAGCATGTATTTTCTGCATGTTCTAGTTGAGACCTGAAATTAGATCTGTCTGGACTTACAGCTTCAAAAATCGCTGTCAAATAGGGCTCCTGATTTCAGTCCTATGTGGGGCAATTAAAACTTACACTATTAGGAAATAGATTTCCAAAGAGAAATTTGGAAGCTGACTTCAGTAAGAAATCACATGTGTATAAATACATAAAAGAATTAGGAAAACAACCCCAAAACACCCTGAAGTACTCAAACATGCTACGTGTCTATATATGTGTATATATATATGTCTATACACGCACACATATAAGACATGAATGCTATAGATATGCCCAAACACAAATACATACACACATAGCACACGGAAATTAACTACATATTTTTCCCCAGCAGCCTAAAGTTACTGGTAAATTATTAGAAATTACAAGGGAAGAATTGATATGCACCTTTTATTGGCACGTACTTACACAAATCAGCTTGCCTCCATTAGATAAACAGTTGGTAATACTAGCATTACCCATCCCTCTACCTTTGCGAAGTACAAGGGGAATGCCAATCCAGAAAAGTAAAACAAACAAACTAAACCAAAAGAGAAATGCAATCATAGATGGCTTTTCTCATGGAAAGGCATGTGAAATGCAATCTTCTCTTCACGATGTATTTTCCCAAAGAGCGTTGGAGGTTAAGACACTAATAAAGCACAAAGCGATCCAAAGCTCTTACCATCCCATGACCTCATGTTCCCTAAAATATGTAATCTGAAGACCACATCTTCTTTCCTTTAGAAAGTTAATTATTGTATGATCTAGAAATGTATATCTGGTGATGAAGATTCTTACAGTATGTGTGCACAGCTTAATGAGCAAAGACAGGACAATTTCTTTCATTCCTGTTTCAAACTTACTCCTGCAGTCTAAAAGCCCATGGGAACTTGGCTTCTGAATACAGCTTAATTTGTTTCTAAGTATCTCTTTTCTTGAATTGACTGTCTGTTCTATTACACTGAGGTAAAACATTTCTTCCTCCTCAATTAGCACTACATAAGATTGTAAATTGACTTTGGACTTGGTTAACTGGCAGGTAACAACACATGCTGTTTCAGCTAAATTCATCCCACTGATTTAGCCTCCAAAGTAGGGATTCAAAGGAAGCTGTAATGCTACTTCCTAAGTGGCTAGGCAATTTAATTGTAAGGGCAATATTGAACTAAAACCCTGTATTAAATCAAACTGGACTTTTACTAAACATAAGATTTTTTTAAAGCACAGCTACCCCAGTTCTGCACCTAGGCCTAAAAATTTTTTCATAGATCTTCATTCCTCATGCTTTACTTAGCATAGAGATTTTCAGGAAATGCTGGAGAGCTAGGAGAGTAGACTGATTTTACTTCAATGAACTGTTATTTTCAGGTGCTGGGTTTGGTTTTTTTTTTTTTTCCTTCTTTTCCCCAGTTTAGAATAAACATGGTCTTGAGTACAGAATTAAGGCAACTCTCTTGGTCAGCCTGACATCAACAGATAAACAGGTGGCTGAGAGCAAGGCAGTACATCCTCTATACTGTTAATTTCAATAAGAAAAGATTCTTATCAGTCTGAAGAACACAAAGCTATATCCTTCAGCAGTCTTTTCGCCAATGAACAGGCTGCAATATTGTCCTGGTTTGACTAAAACAGGACTATCTCTCCTTTCAGGCATTTTCTTTCAGTTAAGTTTCTTCTAAGTAACTGCACTTTCTGACGGTGACAAATATCCCAAGTCATACATTCTTGCTACAAGATGACTGATTACAGACATCCAGTCCCTGTATTTTGCAAGACCAAGTGCTCCTAAATTGAATTGCACTGACAATTTGTGTTGCAGTAGGGATAAACCCATTGGCCTGGGCACCTCCAAACTAGCCAGTAAACAGATGATCATTGCTTCAAATCTAAGCTGACAACACAGTGATGAGACCAAGAAAACATAACTAACTGACCAAAATCTCTGTCCGCACCCCCGCCAATCTTACACACCTTGGTGTCTTCCTGATCACAACACCACATCACAGCTGTAGTTCCAGCTTGGAGCTATTACCTGACCACCATTTTGATGGGATACACACCAACTCTCAGTCTCTTCGGTTTGGGTATGTTGTAGGATATCCGGCCACTGCTGTTGGATATCTCTGTGTCAAAGTACACCCACCTACCCGAAGATGGCTCAGTCATTATGAAGATATCAACCTGCAAAAACAACAAACCAGTCATCTAGTGTGATAGTAGGCAACATGCCCCCTATTTACGAGGCCTGCCAAGCCTAGATCACATTAGTATCTCCAACTATGGCTTGTATTAAAAGCTTACAAGGAAGTTTGAAGAACTTCAAAACTCAGTAAAATTAGGTCCTCTCAATTAGAAAATGCTTCCTAACACACAATACAAGAGTTCATTGCCTTCATAATTTAAAACACTCAGCTTAGCACTGCAGGTGTGAAATAAGGGTATAGAGCTCAGAAATTTAGCAGGAACCCTAAACTAGAAAAAAGTATATTACATTTTAGCATATTAAAACCTACAAAATGGAAAATTTTATCTGGTTATTAGCAAAGGGAAATCTTTCTCAAATCATAACCTTGCCTACAAATGCAAAACCTAAACACTTCAAATTATCAAGATTTTTTTTTTTCAAAAGGCTTCATCAATATGGTTTTCTTCAACTGAAGTATTTCATCAAAATTAACATAAAGTGTATGAAATACTTTGTCTGACTTGAACTGGCAGTTTTCAGCAGTAAGTACTTCAGTAAATCTGAGGGAGGTATCTGCCAAGCTCTCCTTTTGTAGTCAATTTTTACAGAACTTAGGCACACATGCTTTACATGGACTTCTTCAGTGCTCAACATGCAGCCAGATACTCTACAAGATTTGCCAGCAGCTTACAAGATCACGCTGTTTGTGTGGACATCCTTGATAACTCTGCAGATATGTTCTTCTTGGACATAATGATGTTACATGACATTGGGATAAACAACACTAAATTGATTCTGAACTGATGAAATTCAGAACTAATTTTTCTAAGAGATGAGCTTTGGTGCAAGGGAAGAAATGACAGGTATTGCTGAACTATAAGTGTTATCAGGATCAAACAATGGGTTTACTCCTTCCTTCTGCTTTTTGACTGCAAAGTGAATCACAGTTTGAATACAGATGTGTACAAACTGCCTCTTTAAAGTCTTGGATGGTATGAGCAGGAGAGCGCTTCACTTTGTACCCTAACTGATTCTGAATTTCCAACTTTCAAATGCACCATTAGCGGTGAGAGGGCCAAGGAAAACATTTTTATGATTTGCTAGGGAAAAATCTCATGTCCTTCCAACCTGCAAAGGAATGTAAGACCTAACCAGGAACAGAAATATTTTCTTTCAAGAATCATACTTTGTTTTTTCTTTTGAGAAGCAAATTTTGTTTTATTCAGCCATTCTGTTCTTCCCTTCTATTCTTCCCCTTTAACAAATTTTCTCAAGTCAAGCCATTAAAGATGGCCAGGTTGTGTGTATGTGTGGTTCAGAAAAATAGTTTTTAAGTTTGCATTGGGCGTTCTGAAAAATCTGCACAACTACAGTCCTTTCAGATCAGAATTTTCTTTTTCAATATCAATGTGAAAGCCACTAGAATAACATTCTGCTGACTGTGGTCATTGAACTGTTCTGGTTTGGTTTTCCCTCTCCACATCAAGAGATTATGAAATACAGCCTTTTATGTAAAGTTACTCGAGATCCTTGTAGGGACAACATACAAGTGTAAAAAAATATAGACAGTATTTCTGTTAGTTTTGAAACCCCTTAAAATTAGAATGAAAACTATCAGTAATTCATCATTGAGTATGGAATTCTCCCCAGTATAATAGTTAGTAACAGTCTTAACATTTTTAGTTAGCAATTTCTTTAAAGAGATTTTAATTACAGGATTCTATTCAATACCCAAGCATAATATGATCTCTTTTCCCACTGCAGAAACATAGCTTATTGTCCATCCCTATCCTTCAGAAATGGGAATACGACTTCAAGGCAACCAGCACACAATAATCTATGTAGGGAGAAAAAACATTGGACTATAATGCCCAGAAAATAATGTGTTAGTAAATCCCAAAGAGACACCTCTGGCCTCAGGAAAAGCACTGAAATGTTGAAATGTATCTTCAACCTAGTTTGCATTTACACATTACAACATTGAATATATTGTCTTTTTCACCAACCCAAATTCATCTCAGTAGAAGACTCAGGGTTAAAAATGAATCCAATCTACAAACTTTAGAAACCCCAGCAGGCCCATTTTAGGAACTCTTGAGAAAACAAGGGTAGTCTCCAGGACTGATCCTTGCCTCAGTAAAAACTGGCATGTCAAGCCCACCCCAGCTTAATTAACATTTTCTAATAGGTGAACAGACTGAGGCTGAGATTACCTAGGTGGCCAGTCCCATAGGAGCATGAGAGGATATGACTGGCAGAGGCTCTCAGAGAAGCTTAAGCTGCTGTCTCCTTGTCTTGACCAGATGGCTTCATCCCCATTATCACTACTCTGTTGTGCCTCAATAGCAGCCATCCAAAGCAGATGAATTTCAAGGAAAATTTCTTGCCTACTGAGGATAGCACTGTGATGTGATAGAGCAGAACAGACTCACTTGTCATATGCAAACTAACACTTCAAGGTCAGCTCAAGTCTGCAGGCCACACTGCTAATTGACACAAATCCTTCCCCCACTCTAATTCCCACTAGGGAAGGTGGGAGAGGGATGGCCCTTTCTTTGACAGATTCAGTGGTCTTGTGGTAAAAACATTTTCTTCTAATTTCTGCACTGTACCAGTTACAAGAGTGTCCAACTTTTGACCTGAGGCATTGCCGGGATATAGGCACAAATAACACGTACCAGGAGATTCGTTACATACACAGCTTTGATCTGCAGTCTTCCTGACTGTAGATCTAATTTAAGACCTTCAATGCAATCCAATACACTCAGATACATTTAACTGATGTTTTGAACTTATATTTGAGAAAAGGCACAAAGAGGAAATTTTTAAGTCTTGAAACCATACAATTTCAGTGTTCTTCCCAGGACCACTATGAATCCCTTTGGTGCCCTATTTCATCATTGTGCCAGAAGAACCTTATCAATGAATAAAAATGTGATCAGATTGAAGAAATATATAAAAGCTAATAAAGAGCTGTGATTAAAATCTTCAGAATTAGACAAAATTTGTGATCCGGTCTTGCATGTAAACTGAAGTGACGGGGCTGCTTAAAGTTTTTTACAAACCATATGGGACCAGATTGAAGCAGTGATGGTCTTAAAAATACAAACATAACTTATATTGACAGTTCAAAGTGTATCAGCACAGGTACGCTGAACTCTACGACAAAAATCTTAGAAGCAGCATGTCACTTATGTCTTCTGGAGTTGATTAACAAAGTCCAGCTGTGACAGAAGCATGGTCATCAGAGACGTGGTTCCAGAAATATCCATTCCTGCCATTTGCACTAGCAAATATACTCCAAAGAAGGCATACCATCTGCAGGCTGATCCCTAGAGGCATCAGTTCAGTGCTGCATTTTAGCAGAATGTGCACCCACAAAACACGCAAAGTGAAGCCTCCACACTTCTGTTTTACTCTCAACTCAGCCGCATTGCTCTGTTAATTTCCACAAAAACATCTTACAGTCTCAGCGAATATGAACAAATATGTTCACTTAATGCTTGTCTTTGTTAGCTGTAAGCCTGGCTACTGCAGGCAGCTTTAGGAGTTACAGTTCCAATTATGTCACTTACTACTTAAGTCCTAAAACTAATCTTTACTCCTCTGTATATAAGAGAAACAGACAGCAACCTAGCCTCTAGAATCCCTATTCCTTTATGTAGTTGTCTTACCTGAATAGGAAGACATACATTTTTCTTTTAGTGATTTTCCAACCACTATAAAATTATTTTTCCTCCTTGCTCAAAAAGTTAACTGTCTCTAGTAGGTGGTACAATTGGCTGGCAGGTTCAAAAATCACTGCACAGCACACTCATCATTAACCAGAGGAGATGACTAGCATCACGTAAGAAGGATGAGAGCTGGGAAAAAGGTCAGCTATCAGGAAAGCCCACTTACAGAATATTTTTGCCGAAGTGGTGTGCGCTAGTAACATACTTCCCCTCACTGTAAGGCTCTCTCTGGTACTATACATGTGTACTACATTCAACAACTGTTTCTAGTAAAAGCTGGTTCAGAAAAATAAGAAAACTGATTACTCAGACTTTACCTTTTCACCTGTTAAAGCTACCATGTCCAGAGGTCCATACATAAAGCGCCCAACCAGTACCTGAGGACCATCTTCTGCTGCAATGACGTCATTAGCTCGGTGATTAGCAGTCACATTCTGAAATAAGAGCAGAAGGTGGAAAGGGTAGAGTTTGCTTTTGTAATGAGGCTACTGTCTCTATCATGTTATTATGAACAGTGACACACGGTGCCTGAGGTATGTCACAGTGCACCTTAGAGCATCTAGCAAAACTGCATTCCTATTTCAGCTGGAGCCAGGTTTCCAGTAATCGTGGGTTGTTGAAAAGACTTTCTAGTGAGAGGGCTCAAGATGATCAAATAAGAGAGGGCATTTAAGGGAATGCTGATTATCTTTCACTTCAAGTGGTGCCATAGACTGACACAATCACGTGCAAGCCACGCGCATCTTAATTGACATTTCTAACTGAAGTGGCATCTGAAGAATGAAGAAAACACTTTTTTTTTTTTGTTAGGGATTCATCTAGCATATAAGAAAATAGAAGAATAACCTCTTTGCTTAACCAAAACTTAAGGCTCCCTTGTTATTTAATGAAAGAAATATACTTTCTCCCAACATGCAGTGATAAACCAAGAATAAATTGTTCCTATTCCCTAATTGTTAATTTGTTTGCCTTGATTACATTAGTGGTTTTCAGCTCTTTAGTAATGTTCAGTTATGTAAACTCATGCTTTGGGAGATCAAACTCCATTTAAATTGCTCCCAAACTCAAGTCCTATAACTGGCATATATATTCAGATTTATACTTACTCTCAATTTGACATGTGTCCTCTTCCGTAGCCATTTTTCTCGTGGATTGGACGGACTAAGTGTTGCTGGATCCAGGTTGTCATTTTCCTTGAAATTTACATTTTCATACCTCATCACCTGAAATTATATTCATATTTTAATAATGGCCTGGGGAGTCCTGGTACTTGGCAAAGAAAAGGAAAGTACACTGCTGCCCCAGCTGAATGACACTGCAGAGCCAAAAGCACAATGAAAGTAGAGAGAGGTACAGGCCATATGTTCACATTAATTGTATGGACAAATAAACTGCTTTCACTCTGTTGGCCAACACTTAATCTCAAGTACTTATTGAATAGCTTTTCCATTCGCAACAGAGCTTGCACGTTCTTCCAGAGAAAATGGTGAAAGCATTAGGATGGTATCAAGTGACAGTCACATTGTCTGTTCATGGTCTGCAAAGTCAGTAAAGCAGCTTAAGACCACAGAAATATTTTTTAATGTCCTTCATGGGGCAGAGGTCAGATTCCTGACTCCATCTGTACTTATTTTCTTTACATATACCCAGACAGAATAGTTCTTATCACCTTTTGGATATTACTCACCACTGCAAGTAGGTGATAGGCTCAGGATTTGGCTTGTGGCTAGTAACATCTGAAGATAAGAGGACTATAACTTGCAGAACTCTAATATGTCATACAAGTTACACATTCTTACAACCTAAATATCACACCCTGAACAAGAAACTTGCCTGTTCAACTTGCGATTTCAGAACACTACCTACAGATTTCAGAATCTGTGGGTTATGCCCTGTTTCAATTGAAATGACAAGCCCTGTCTTACTGAAATATGTGGGTTGCACCCTGGGATCATGGATAGCATGAGGCTACCTCATTTTGAATGAGAAATAGCTTAGTCCATCTCTTTCACAAGCTAGCAGAAAACTACTCAAGTTGAACAGTTGGTTTTCTGTGCTGAAGTCTTCCGCCCTGGGTGCCCTCTCTGGAAAAGTGGCCTAGAATTATTTTGAAAGATGTCTTATACGAAGTCCCTTGAGTAAAATCCTGCTGCATTCAGCCTTAGCAAAGCAGTTGGCTTGCAACAAATCATAGTAATGCTGAGAGGTCAGCGTGTTTTTTAACAAATTAGCATAAATTCTATTCACTAGAGGTCACATGCAGGAAATATATGTGCCCTCAGTGCATTCAGGAGCCATTAGCCTTAACCTTAACTCCCGGCAAGGGCAGAATGTCCGGACTATGCTGGAACTAACCAGTCCTGTATGTAGTGCTGTAAGCTCACACACTGCCTTACAGGCATGTTCCAAATGCTTGAAGGGCTTATTACATTCTAAAAGCTGTAATGCACATACAAGGCTAGGTAACACACAACAATGCAACTTGATGTGAATGCACAGAAATAACACATAGAATAAAGAAGG
>NW_009611696.1:25189-45332 GCF_000690535.1 Cariama cristata
GCAGGAATGATTGCTCAGGGAGGCATTTGAAAGGAAAGATGGGAAACTGTTCTAATGGATTCAAGGCAAAAAACATCCTGAGAGAGAAGATGAGATGAGAAGAGCTATAAAAGAGCTGCAAAGGAGAGGAGAAACATCTATGTACAATTATCTAGGGCCCTTGAACAGAAAAAACAGGGATTTGCATCCTGTCACTTCCAGTAGAAACCTCTCCTCTACTTTGGGACGAGCATCAAATAAGATTCCTGTTCCAGAGACTGTTCTCACTCATGGAAAAACTCTTCAGCAACTTTTGCTTTGCCTTGATTAGGTGACGCTAGTTATAAAGAAAATTTTTTCAATTAGCTTTTAAAATTGTGCATTGCTTAATGATACATTTTGACTAGAATCAGATATACTAAAGGATGGTCTGAAAGGACAGCATGAGGTTGAAGGACTCTTACAATTTAATCAATCAAAAACAGCAATCAAAAATTCTGCAAGTGGTCTGGTTACCAGCCAGATTATCTGCTGCACGCTCCACTCACAGACTGCCATATAAAGATGGGAGTTTGGTACAATCACACAGTATGACTCAGCAGCAGTTCTGGACTGGAGGGAACTCAGCCACTGAGCTTCCACTCCCCGGAGCAACCAGGTGAGCCTCCAGGGAACTAACATCATTGACACCAGCACTGGGAGCAGGAGGTGGAGGGAGTTAACACTCAGACCACCTAAAAGGATTTGCAAGAGAGGCAGGCACACTGACATCTGCCAAACTGATTTAATGAAAATTTCCGCAGTTGCTTCATCATTCACAGATGTAAAAAACACACTGATCCTTGGGTTAATCCAAATTAAACTCCTTGTGACTGGCTTTTGGGTGAGGGTCACTTTGGGTTCTCGGGGGGACACTTATCCTCTACAGGCTCTACAGAGGGATCTGGACAGGCTGGATCAATGGGCTGAGGCCAATTGTATGAAATTCAACAAGGCCAAGTGCTGAGTCCTGCACTTGGGTCACAACAATCACATGCAACACTACAGACTTGGGGATGAGTGGCTGGAAAGCTGCCCAGTGGAGAAAGACCTGGGGGTGTTGGTTGACAGCCGGCTGAACATGAGCCAGCAGTGTGCCCAGGTGGCCAAGAAGGCCAACAGCACCCTGGCCTGTATCAGGAATAGTGTGGCCAGCAGGACCAGGGCAGTGATCGTCCCCCTGTACTGGGCACTGGTGAGGCCACACCTCGAGTACTGTGTTCAGTTTTGGGCCCCTCACTACAAAGATGACATTGAGGCGCTGGAGTGTGTCCAGAGAAGGGCAATGAAGGTGGTGAAGAGTCTGGAGCACAAATCCGATGAGGAGCAGCTGAGGGAACTGGGGGTGTTTAGCCTGGAGAAGAGGATGATGAGAGGGGGACCTTATCGGCTTCTACACCGACTTGAAAGGAGGTTGTAGTGACGTGCGGGTCGGTCTCTTCTCTCAAGTAACCAGCGAAGGAAATGGGCTCAAGTTGTGCCAGGGGAAGTTTAGATTGGATATTAGGAAGAATTTCTTCACTGAAAGTGTTATCAAGCATTAGAAGAGGCTGGCCAGGGGAGGGGGGGGGTTACCAGTAGTGCTGGAGTCACCATCCCTGGAGGTATTTAGAAGATGTGTAGACATGGTGCTTAGGGACATAGTTTAGTGGTGGACTTGGCAGTGCTAGGTTTACAGTTGGACTCAATGATCTTAAAGGTCCTTTCCAACCTAAACGATTCTAAGATCCTGCAGGTTTCACCTGAACACCACTTAATTTTAATTTTGTTTTTACCCTAGGTGAGATTTCTTAGCCTCACCACTTTCTCTAGAGGTCAGAGCACTGCATTATTCCTAAGTCACTGTTAGCTGCTGTCATATTATTGACACAGTAGGAACAAGAGACCCATCACAACTCAGAAACAAATTCTTGGGAGACAGTGCACACAATGCCTCGAAATACTCTAGTATCGTTAAAGGAGAGACATGCTTTTGTGGGAGCAGTATTTTCAAACTGCTGATTTATTACCAAATGTATGTGAATAATTTGATATTTAGTAGGGAAATACATAATTAAGTAAGGCTGGAGATAGCCTATTCCTTCAAAAACAAGAGGAAATTAGTACATAATACAGGGTTATACTGACCTGGGGCATGGGAAGGGTGAGTAAGGCATGCATGACAGTGCATTGTTCCCAGTCACACAGTCAGCAGTAAGAACATCAGCCAGCAGTGCTAATGGTGGGCTCACTGTCCCCTTCACCTCTCCAATAAATCCACATCTGTCATTCCTACATCCTGTTGTATGTGATGCAATCACAGTTAGCCATCTAACTGAACTAAAGATTAAAAGACTGATCAGCCTTGGAAGATGCAATTAACAATCACAAGGATATTCATTGCAGAGAGAAAAAATAAAGAGATCAATGACCTGTCTTAAAATGAAGGCCACAACATCTGTTGACTCCCAGTAGCTGGCATGGAAGAGATGTGGCAGGGCCACAGTTGGAAAGGCTGTCAGCACATCTGGACAATACAAGGCATAATCTATTCGTTTTGTTCCCCACCACTTTGCAGTAACTACAAAAAAACCAAAACAAAATAGCATCACATTTCTGTAAGGTATCTTCTTAATAAATCTCTTGCTGTCTTTATGTTTAAACTAGACAGTTGAATGAAGTCTTCTGCTTTTTTAATCTTGACATTCAGAGTCTGTTAAAGGTATCTACCAAACACGAAAGCACTGTTTTCACTGATTGCATCATCACTTAAATCCAGTTCTATTGGATCCAAATTTTGGGGAAGGAGAAATCACTTCAGCATGTTTCCCATTGCTTCCTGGTCCACGGAAAATGTACAGTGAAAGACTAGTACTTTTATGATCATTTTATAGAGTAAGAAATGCAAATGCTTCCCAAATAGTGAACAGAATATTGATATATGACTACAGTCTATAACAGGACAATATAATGATTTGTAGCACTTCATATTTCTTCATGCCTGGAACATGCTTCTAAACCCCTGTTACTATGAAACCTTAAATGACTATTTATGAGTGGCACCTTAATATAAAACTGTGACTTCACTTCTATTACTTTATCTACTTAATTACAAACAGAAGAGGAGGCTAAATTGTGTTATTTAAAATTGCAGCAACTTAGGCTGTTCTCATTCTCCTGAAATTTCCAAGCAGGTAATTTTCCTTTTCATAATAAACTTTTCCACAGAAAGGATGTGGAGGGAAGGGTTGTTCCCATATCAGACATCACATGGCACCAGGCTTCACTTACTGTTGGTGAGGTACGCTGATGGCAAGCTTTCTGTCGACCCTGAGTTTTCACTGTTTGTGCTGGCCAAGCTCAACTTTCTTGCTCTTCCTTGAGGTTGATCAGATGCGTTTGGAGATCCAGGACTCTCTTGAGGGAAAGGTATGTTCAAAGAGCTGTTCTCAAGGAGCACAGCACTGTGATTGTGGAGAGCATCACCTGCAGGTTACAGAAATGAAAATAATAATTAAAAAACCAAACCCAATGGGATGAACAACATGCTTTGAAATTAGTGTGTGTGTATATTTCTTTAAATATAGAGCTAATAAGTGTTTTCCTGAATAACATCAGATTTAATGACCATGGATGAAACTCCTTCAGAGTGAGGACAACATGACTAAATGGAGAAAGCACACCCTACTGCCATCAAAATGCAATGGCAGCTGGGTGCTTTTGGCCAAGATCTTCCAAACTAGGTAGTGATGTTGGGAGGCTATTTTAGTTCACATTCAACCATATCCATTTTAAAGTCATTCTCTGAGAAGAGCTACACAGCCCTGGGAGTCTGTGATACTTCTCTTGTCCTCTTCCTGTCATGAGCAAAATTACTTTAGACAGAGAATCCTCAGCAAGGCTATCTACTGTTTTGTGTGTTCCCAAATAGAACAGAATTCTCATTTATTCATGCCACTCTGACAAAGCTATGGGCCATGGCTAACATCTCTACTTAATGAAACAAAACACAGCCTTCCTCCTGAGGTGTTCTGAAGCATGTAAGAACAGACATAAATTTAAATAAAAGTATTACTGATAATTTTGCTTGAAGCAGCCTGCACATACCTCCTGTACCTAGGAAAGGCAGAACCTCAACTGAGAGATAGGATATAGAGCAGAGTGCATATGAAAAGCAGCTGACGACTCAGTGTTGTTTTTCAGAGAACAAACCTCTTGGAGAGATTAAAACAGCGAACAAAAGAAAAAGGAGACTCAGTTCAATGCACATAATACAAAAGAAAGCAGATGGCCCTTGATGATGTATTGCTCTATCTCTGAGCGTATTTCAGTCCCATTCAGACAAATAACTGTAATCATCCTGTGCTCATCTTTCATATGGTCTTGGGTTGGGGACTATGTCATATGATTCTCTATGTAGTGGAGGCCTGGAATAAGTTTCTCTTCAACTTTTCAAGTCTTACCAACTCTCAATGCAATGAGTATTTCAACGGTGCACATAGAACACAACAATAAGTTGCTGCTTTCAAGGACGCCATTCCTTAAAAAATACACTGGAAGCATAAATGCCTATAGATTATCAGGACTGATAAAACATGTCACCATTAAATGAAAAGGAATAGCAGCATAGCTCCCTACAATCTCCCCCCTTCCAAAAAGCAGACATGGTTATAAAGATTTTGGCTTGTTTTGACATAAGCCTGAGTATCTCAACTGCATGAGACAACAAAAGGAGCTGCCCTGCAACTGAATCAGAGAAACAATCAAATTCCAACACTTTGTGATGGGTATGTAGTTTGGACAGAACATGTTCAATTGTAGTTTCCATGGGAACATGTGCTTTGAGTTTTCATTAAAGAAACTGCAATGTACTGTTCTTTCAAAGGAATCTTGTTGATGCCATACAGTAAGGAAAGCTATGTGTGGCTACAGGAAAGCTTGATGGAGGTGAAAAGAATGGAAGGATAATTTTATTACTTCCCTTGTCTCAGGCAAACTATATAGACTCCAACATAAACAACTGAAAAGAAAACACAGTGCTGCTTTCTTATTACTTACCTCACAAGACGAGGAAGTATTATACGCTCTTTGTAGTGAAAGAAGCAGCACAAAGAAGTAGAAGGTCTGATTCTATGTCATACTAAATACTGAACAGCAAGGCACCTGGTCCTTCTGACAACAAACCCCAAATGATTTGGTCTAAAATATCACAGCAAATTGGTTCACTGAAGAGAACAGCAGAATCCACAGACATAAGCAGTTAAGGAACAGGGAAGCTGCCAAATTGCACCCCATTAGGGGTCTAACTGAACCAGAACCCTGATCCATACATCAACCAGCAGGAAATTCCACAGAAGAAGGTGCAATGAATCCCATAAATAAGAGCTATATCTCCATGAAGTGCTCATGATTGGCAGTGTTCTGCTTCCCCTTCCAAAAGATTCACTGAAATAAAAAAGGTTGTTCTTTTAAAGTAAATTTTCTGCTTCTGAATTGTTGCTCTGCTGACACAGTCATAAATTGACACTAATCTAATCCTTCCTCCCCCATTACAATTTTGCAAGAGTTCTGTTTTTTCATTCCCAGTAAAAGGGAGATGGAGAGAGAAGGAAAAATAGTAACTTTGCACAGAATGGAAAACATGTTGTCAGTCTTTTCCATATTATTGACTAGCTTAAGATCAGCTTGGTAAGGGGGCTGATGCCTTGAAACCTGTTGTTTATTTTGTACTACTGTTATTCTAAACTCAGTAACCATTCTCCCTGTGAAGAGATCAAATCAAAAAAATGGAAGGCATTTTTGGCAGTTTTTCCTCTCGTTTCTTTATTTTAAACAGGTAAGGGAGCGTGCCTTCATCTCTGTAGGTCAGGTCTTTGTTGAATTGTAAAAGAGGATAGAGCGTACCGGTTAGAGATTAATAAAATACATGTAATGCTACGTTTTTCTAAAAGCCCTGTGCTCAACTTTTGACTAGGACAGTCTACTTGCATAATTCTTCCATTTAAATAACTGAAATGGATACTTCCCACCCAAAATAACCTTTCTCGTGGCTTTGAGGGTCACTAAAACTTCTTATAATTTATCTTACTAATCTAAATTTACTATCATGCTTGATAAGAAATAAAATAAAGGCAGATCATTTTACAGTCTCATCTTAGGTAATTATGATAGTTACAGCCAACATAAAGAGGCAAAGCAACTTCCTCAAGGCCACACAGAAACCATCCCCAGACAGAATTAACTGTATTTTATGTATATACAATTGGAGAAGTACTGTGCTTTTAGACTTTAATTTCTACATATAATGAAGCAGACCAGTTGGATCAGCCATAGTCTGGACTGGCACTCCCATATATTCCTTACAAATAAAACTTTGCACGAGAAAAATTTTGTAATTATTTCAATTGTGCTGCAAAGTAAAATATGAGGTAGAAGCTCAAACAGTAAAGAGGATTATTATTATCTACATTCTGCTATGTAAAATGTCTAAAAAGCAGGATAGGTTGAAACCAGGTGTTTTGAATTAATACATAACAACTATATCTTTAACCCCCAAATAGATATAATGCATCATGTCATAGGCAGCAAAGCAAAAAAAGGAATCAAAACCCACATGTTAGGAAGTGTCAAAAGGTGACTGGTAGTACATCAGAGACCTGTCACAAAGCTAAAGCTCACTTATAATAGCTACAAAAAAGCACTTTGATTATGAAATGTCAACTAGGCAGTAGCTGAGAAGGTTGCTGTTTAGTGACAGGTCAAGAGCATGGCTTTCTCTGGGCTGTAGCATAACCTGAACTTTGTACCTTGCCCTTATAGTGAAAAAAAAAAATCCACCAATTAATAAATTGCATTTTTGTCTGAATCATTATCTACTGCTATGTTTTCTGTCAGCAATCACTATAGGTGAAATAGTTATGAAGATAAATGTTTTCTCCACCTGATCTGTATGTCTGCCAGTGCTTTCAAAGCAGTTTCTTTTACTTTCACTTGTCTGTATATCACAGCAACATGAGATAAATACCCCCTTAAGAGGTGACCGCTGAAAAAGTGGGATGCCTTATGTGATTATTTCCATTCTATCTATCCAGTGCACAGGTCGAAGATATCTCAGATATTAAACTTAGTCTTTGCTAATTTTTCTTTCTCTTTGCATACAATGTGTTGACACTCCTATACATTCAGAAAACTGAATTTAAATCATGCCTCAAATAATTTTATTTTATTAAGCTATTTTATCAATAGCCTAACAATGTCATCACATCCACTTTAAGAATTGCATCAACAGCAGATACGGTTACAGCTGACCAAGTAACTGACAGAAAGAGGAATAATTTTCTGGGCTAGTCAAGTCTCTGCGATTGTCAAAATCAAGCCTAGTAAGAGTCAGCTTTCACCATCATTAAGCTCTTAATAAATCAATCCATCACACACACAAACAATATCGCATTACTACAAACTGAATGACCCTGGGGGCAGAATTAGTGGTCAGTATTGATGCCTGCTGGATGCAAAAGGCAATTGTCTAGATAAACGTGTGCCCTCCTCTTTAAGTCCTGCTGTTTAAGTCTTAGATGTTTCCTGAATCTCAATGGAAAAAGTACATTTGATAAACTAAAAGCTTCAAGATAAACCCCATGCACAGAGCAGCTGGCTCCAAAAGCTTCATTTGATTAGCAAGAACAGAAAGACAGCTATAGAACATCCCCCCTGCCAAGTTTTCATCAATGTTTGCCAGCTTGTGTTATTGCTGAATTGTTCCTATGAATCTTATGGTGAAATTCTCTTCTAGTAGTGAACTTTTTTCATGTGGCTTCCAATCAGATTTTTTTTTACACAGAGGCACCTATCAGGAATGTCAGGCAGACAACAGAATCATTCTTATTTTAATCATCAGTTCTTATGAGAAAAGGAACAGTGAATGAGATTGTTTAATGACATGAAAGATTATCAGAAAAGGCTGTTTAAGGCAGTGCATAATGACGAGTTTGGTGTAACTAGGTCTCATCATAATTGATTAGTAAACTACCATTCCAGCTGACACCAAGGAGGCTCTCATTTTAAGAAATACTTTCACAAGCCCAAGTATCAGAGAAAGGAAAAAAAAGTTACACAGTCACTAGAATTAATCCTTTATGAATGAAGAACCTTAAATTCCAAAAGGATCTCAAAGCACTTCCATTTAAATGGAAGGATTTCACATTCATTGAAATAGAACGCAGCATACTTGGAAAGCATGGCAATTATTTAACTCTGCACAGAGGTTTAAATACAAAACCATACCATGGAACACTTCCTGATCATTAGCACTCAGGAATTTTTATTTTGTAATACATCCAACAGATAGGGTTTCCAGATTTACGTGCTCTGTAGGGGAATTTTCTGACCCAGTGCCTTAGATGAACTCAAAAAGAACACAGGTTGTTCCCAAATCACTTATAAACCCTCTGCTTCAAGAATCACCGTATCTGAAGGGTTTACTTTAACACAATAGAGCTGGTAAATTGTACCAACGCAAGGTTTTCGATTTGAAAAGCAGTCCAAGGGAACTATTCTTCCTATGACAGTTATCTAAAGGAGGGTTCAACTTTTCAAGATAGCGTTAGATATGTTTCAGTGACAGAATTTGTGTCTAACTAACCAGCAGGATTTCAAAGTGCACAGTCAGGCTTTATACTAACTCTAAGTCAGAATGTAAAGCAGGGTATATATTTCCATTGAAAGAAAACTGAGACATAGGGGTGAGGAGAGAGCACATATTCCCTAGTTTGGACTGTCCCTCACCTTAGCTATTCCTTAAGTCATTTCCTGAGGAACAGCCAGATCTTCACATTTCAATGAAGCCAAGACCTAGAAATCAACCTTCTGCAAGTCAAGATCAACTGTTGCTTTTCAAACATTGACTTAATCAGATTAAACTGATTTGCATCCAACGTACACCGTATTTGAGCAGATAAAGGAATTACATGTATCCTACTGCACAGAACAGGTTCCCAACAATACAATTCTCCCAGCTCCAACAAATAGAAAACACTGCCATTTTACTATATTAGCCTCCAACCTTAAACTCTGAATCCTGAAAAGCCCTTTGAAATACCCTGCTGGGGCTTGAATTCATGTCTAATCTGTGGCAAAAAGAAAAAAATCTAATGTGCATGCATGTACAGACACACACTGATCAATTCCTTTATTGCATAATATGACAAGTCAAGATACTTTGCATCTATATGATTTTCTTTCATTTTCTATAAAGTCAAAACAGCACAATTCCTTCTACTGGCACCTTGTTCATCCACATCTTTCTTCCTCCTCTCTACAAAACAGTCTATTTCTGTTTTTTCCTGGATTCAAACATTTATTACCCAACATAACTATTGTTAGCAGTCCACCTAGGAAATAAGCAATCAAAAGACAATTTGCCAAGTGCTCTGATTTGTCCTAGTAGATATCTGCAATAAACCAACAAGTGACCAAGAGAAAGAGTATCTGAAGATCTAAGCAAAGGTCAACTATGTAAAAATAAATTTTTTAAAATGATAGTCAAAGACATGGAAGTTCGCAACTAAAGCAGTGCTATCACTTTCCAACCCCTCTTTAACACAACTAGTATCACAACGCTCATATATAAGAATCATTTTTTCTTGGTAATCCTCTTTGATTCCACACTTGCTAAATATGTCTGTGCCATTCTGTCCCAGATGACTTGGTTTTGGCATGTTAGCACATTGGTATTTCAAATCCTCTTGAGCTGTGTGAGGAGAGAATGCTTAAGAGAACAACAGATAAGGAGAGAGATGAAAATAGGCACTGTACCTAACTGGTGAGATCTTCCATCCCCTAGTGGGTATCTCTGGTACCGTGGGACACTGAATGGAGGCAGGAGATGGAATCTTTTCTCCAGCAATGGTTCAAGTCTGCAGGCAGAAGGGTCAGCAGAGTGAAAGAAACTGTACACTTGGCTGCAGGCTGGGCGGACCTGGCACACTTGGATGAGAATAAGACAGAGAAAGAGAGTTCAGTATTGCCCCTTTACAATTTTCAAGGAGTCTATACAGAAACATGGTTAATATGGTCTTCTGCAAACTCCAGACTAGCATACAAGAAATTTAACTAAATTGTTCGCTATTTCATATGTAAAGAACACTTCGCTGCAAAGGCATTTACAGAGACATCACAATCTGAGATGCAAGCATGTAGCAGGCGTGAAGACCAGCCACAGAAATAGACAGAAGTAAGGAAGGAAAAAGAAGTTTAAAATCTTCTAAATATATTATTGGGCATTACAGCTATGATGGTCAGCACTTCAAATATTTACCAGCAAAATGGTTTGACAGGCCTGTTACGTCCAGAGGATTTAAATCCAGGTGACAGCAGGAGCAGGCAGATGACAGAAAGTGCTGCAGTTTCTGAAGTTACCTTATGGAAGCTAATAGAAATGAGGTTGGTCATACTATAACAGCAATGCAATGTTTATGATTCTTGCCGAAGGTGTGCAGCTCCTGAGGTTTTTGGGCTACAGCTGTAAATATAAATCTGAAAATCCCTTACTCAGTCAGTAAGGCATTCTTTTGACTAAATGCACAGCACTGAAGCATAACTTACACTTGGATGGGTGATCACATAAGACTGCTAAGGTCTGTAAAACGGCCAGTGTAGTTGCTTCTCACCACACCACACTTCAATCACACTGAATCCTGCCAGCGCAAGCAAATCAATTCATTATAGGCTCATTAAACTTAGTACCATTTGTATAGCACTGCATTACATGTTACAACAGTCAGTTTATTAACTACAAGAGCAAAGGAATGACTAAGCATTTATAAAATACGCTTGGGAATATTACCTCTGCTCCCCATGAACTCCATGCAAGCAAGACATGTTTTCAAACCTGCTGTGCTATACAATAAACCCTAAATGTTTCTTTGATAGAATTACTATTTCCTTGTGGTGATAACAAAATCCTAGTAACATGTATGACGTTTTTCCTTAGAAGACATGTTTGGTACAGCATTGTTCCCATGCACAAGCCAAACACATGCTTAACTGGAAACCATGAAGAATTAGAGTTTTAATATAAGGTGTCATGGAACATTAGATCTAATGGAGTCTATCTTAAGTGACATCTCTCACCAGAGCACTCATCATGGAATTAAAAAAAAAAGAAAAAAAAAGAAAAATACACTACTCAGGTTCTTTCTCATTTTGAAGAGTAACAGTTAAGGTATTTATTTGTACATAAGCAAAACTACAATGAGCAAATTTGATGCTCTGTATCTTCCTCTGCTGCAGTCACAGAGTCACTAAGAGCTAAATCAGAAAACACTACATTCTTATAGATTTTCTCAAGTGTTTCCATGTTGCTGGAAGGACTCTAAAAATTCATGTTCTCATGCTTGCTGTTATTAATGGTATATAGGGACAAATCTTGATATAGACTATGTTGACATTACCAAGTTCTAAGCTTAAAAGATTGATACTGAGTTGTAACAGCAGCATTGCAATAAGTAGGTTAGAGCAATACTTTTGATCTGTTCTATATGAATGTTTGTTCTATAAAGGCTACAGCACAGGGACACAATGTTTTTTCTCAAATTAGTAAGACAATTAACCTTTTATTGATCATAGTAAAAACCTTCTCAAGATACTCTGAGTATGATGATGAATCACATCCATGGGCACCTTATTGCACGCTCTCTATGCTGAACTGTGGAGGAGACTTATCTTCATGTCATGAAGAGGTCAATACTCATAGCCTCTCAAGAAATGCTCTGAGACAATTCTTCCAATAAGCAAGTCCAGAGGAGGGCCACAAAGATGATCAGAGGGCTGCAGCACCTCTCCTATGAAGACAGGCTGAGAGAGTTGGGGTTGTTCACCCTGGAGAAGAGAAGGTTCTGGAGAAACCTTACAGCAGCCTTCCAATACCTAAAAGGAGCCTACAAGAAAGCTGGGGAGGGACTTTTTACAAGGGCATGCAGTGATAGGACAAGGGGCAATGGCTTTAAACTGAAAGAGGGAAGATTTAGATGAGATACTAGGAAGAAATTCTTCACCGTGAGGGTGGTGAGGCATTGGCACAGGTTGCCCAGAGAAGTTGTGGATGCCCCATCCCTGGAAGTGTTCAAAGACAGCTTGGATGGGGTTTTGAGCAATTTGGTCTAGTGGAAGGTGTCCCTGCCCATGGCAGGGGGCTTGGAACTAGATGATCTTTAAGGTCGCTTCCAACCAAACCATTCTATGATTCTATGAATATACCTACATATGATCCAGTTTCATGAAACCATGAATGCTTTTCTTCTTTGGGCATGCGGTGTGCATTGTATTTCGCATTCACTGACTCACTCTGAGCATGGTGCAACACCTCCTTAATTCTGCAGGATTTTTGTAACACAAAGTGAACAATGTGGGTGTCTTTGGGGGCATTAAGTGAAGCTTTGTGGGTTGTTTCCTCTCCCCTCCAGTTCTCTTTGTAAAACATTTTTTAAGATTGTGATGAGTGGCAATTACCAGGTTTCCAGCTACAGGATAACCAAAGCCTACTTTTGATGTCTGTTGTATGTTGATTTTTCTAGAAAGGATGGCTCTGTACATTAACCAGCACACCTGGTAGCAGATGAAAAGAAAGTGGGAGATAATAAGACTGCTTGTTGAGGACACCATAGAATCTTTTCCCTTTCCCACTATCAAATAAATAGGAGCTTCATGCCACCTTTGTCTCTTTCCCACCACCAAGCCAGCCATATGCAAAAACTATGGCCTGTGAGATTCTTCTGTGAAGTGCCTTTCCACAGTTCTCTGGGAACCATTATCAAGTACCCTTTTCTCTTAACATATTGTCCAAGTAGGGTACTAAATGTGTCCATCAGTTTGTTGTGCTGTGAAAACTGAGTAAATTCTCCCATGTATTCCAGTTAATTGCATCACAAGAGAAACAAAAGGAAAACACCAGCAAGACTGCAAAGATCCAAGACTACCTTTGATGGCTTTCTTCAAGCTGTATTTTGTTCTTAGTATTTGTCACAAAGAATAGAAAGAGGTCACCTGTGTGAGAGCATTTAAGCACAGCAGAAATTATTTCTTTGCAAGGAAAGTATAATTCTCTTATCGTGTGACATACATTCTGTGAGGTAAAGCATTACACTGCATTATAAATAAAACCATATTTTGGCAAGCCTATAACTTTGACATATGTATTTAGGGATCTAGTCCTTATAAAGTAAAGCAGTAAACTGGGTATTATCCTACTAAACTAGAGCTTCCTTCCCTAGTGGGTAGTATATTGGTTTATTCTTTCTTTCTTGTCATACTTAATTTTAACTGTTAGAGTCAAACAAAAAGGAAGTGCTTAATGTAATAAAATCTGTTCCCTAACTGCACCTTCTTATATTTCTTGTACAGGTATTTATCCTGTATATGTCTGCCTTCTGTATATGCACAGAAGACAAAGAAAGCCAGGAATGCAAACAGCAGGATTATGAAAATTGTCAGCATAGGACAAATTATGATATTTAGTGGCAACAAGAAAGCATGTCCTCTGAGCTGTCCGTTGTGTTCATATACCTCTTCCAACTTGGCAAGGGAATATAGCACATCATGTTCCAAAGTAGATTACTTCCTACTACTGTGGCATTTAGCAGTTTTAGCTCCCATTGAGAGCAAGTGCAAAACACCCTACCATTATAACCATCCTAAGGTAGAACAGCGCCACTTTGTGGATGTAACTAAATGCTCATGATATATTTGGAATTCTAAAAAAACACTGACATTTTCATAGGGTAGCAAGCCTCTTCAAAGGATAATCAGCACACAGTGTGGAAGAACCTGGCAGGGACACACAAATGATCAGTACTTTGGCAAATAAGAACTGAGACTAGACAGTGGGAGGATTACAGAAGAGAGTGCTAGAGGGTAACCAGAAGAACTGTCAAGGAAGCACTAAGGGACCAACAGAATATTCAACAGAAGAGAATTCAAAAGGCGTTTGGCAAGAAAATACAAAATTGGAATGAAGATTTGTTTTTAGCCACACTCTTATTAGTGTAAAGATAAATAAATATTCAGGAAGTAAAACACAACAAAATGCATCTGTTCTGCAGACAGAACAGGCAAACCTCTGGATATAATTTTCTTCCCTTTTGTTTTAAAAACTGACTGTAACAAAACAAATAAATAAAAACATCCTGAATTTTATTTTTCACATTTCCAAGTAGCTTTCTACCCTTCATTTCAGTAAAAAAGGCACCTGACTCTTCTCACTTAACTTCCAATTGTCTGCATGATACATTTAAATTTGTCTGTTTTCCTCTCAATTGTGCCATAATTATCACTTTAAAATGGGATTCTCTTATCATATGTACCTCTAAAGACTAATCATGCTTCCAGTAGTCTCTGCTCACCTTGGAATATGTTTGAAATGCTGGTCAGTTGAGCTGCTCTCAAAGCATACTCCCTGCAGGATACCAGAGGGCAGATGGAAGTGAGAGCTAATTTGAAGAAAATAATTTAAAATGCCAGTAATTAATGTGAAATTTTCCTGTTAAAGTGTCTGGAGAGTACCAGAGCTGATATTGGGGAAAGAAGTACTATTGGCTAGAGAGTTTAGAAACATTCAGTCCCAGTCCAGTAAAGTATTTAAGCGCTGAAATTTGCCATCCATCTCTACCTAATCCCAATTGTTTATAGCTATCTCATTCGTCTGCTATAAAGTTAAATATGAGAAGGGAACTTTGACTCGTGCACAGAGCTGCCACCAAAATATTATACAAGGACTCAGAAGTTGCATTTGCTCTTTGCTTTCCAGTATCTAAAGGTAAAAATGTAATTCTATGGTACATGAATTTCTTCCAAACTGGTAACTGGAACACTTGCTGTGCAGAAGAGCTTGCTTTAGATTCCTGTGGCATGTGGAAAACTGTGGAACAGACACATTATATCTTGCCCCAATCTTATTGGTTTCACCGTCCATAAGCCACGTCTCAGACATCTGGCTAAAGGAAGCTATCAGAACTTCAAGACATTGTGTTTTCTCTTTACTGATACATTCTCATCAATAAATGGCAAGCACATACAGTAATCAGAGTCATAGTAACCTTCAGAAATTTGCTTCTAACCAGTCAGGGCAAAGCTGTCTCTTTTGTTATTCTCTTGCCTTGCAGCCTTCCCCAGTAACACAGATTAGTTTCAAGTTAAAACAGCACTATGGCCTCATAAAAAAACATAGTCAAAATATGGTAAGTCACTTTGTTCTTAAAATTACCCCCTGAGACAAATCCCAGTAGTCTCATTTTTACCTTGTTCATGCTTTGCCTGGATCTCAGACAGGGAAAAGTTATGATCAACTTGCAGAGCTTCCTCTGTCCCAGTGATTCTGCTTCACAATATTAAGGTTTCAGGAAGGCAGTTCTCACCTCTGTGAATCCAACATTACTACTAAAGGGCATATTTATATGGCCAACAATGACTTCTAAATGTAATTGTCATACTTTTGAACACAAAAATGCTTTCATATGCAGCACAGCATTCAAGGGAAGACATTCAGATTGCACAGACAATTACACACAAAACCTGTATCACTTCAGAGCAATGTCTCCTGCAAAAAGCCACAAATCCATTAGTTTTTCACACATTTTCAATACATGTGTACATTCCCTTGAAGTGAAATGTGAATTTCATCTGTGCTCATCAGGACTGACTGATAGGAGGGCTTGCCACACAGAGTCAACTGCTGACAGCCACCACTGCCTTACGAAAAGATGTGTCAATGTCTGACACTGAGGTACTCTCATACCAAACACTGCCAGTATTTTCTACTTACCGTGCAGTAACTGGCAACTGCTCATCAGCATTTGTCCTCAAAGACTCTAAAAAGGTATTTAATGAAACAGACGCATGCTCTATTTCGTATGTGATTCCAGAGTAAATGTGTCCATTCTGATTCATTATATGGAAACCAGGACATCTTGCAAAAATAGGAATTCTAGCTCAAACAATTTGAATCCATGTGCGCAAATTAATACTGATAGATTTGTCCACATAAAGTCCTACCAAAAAAACGCCCAACTCCCTGCCCCAAACCCCCTAGAAAAACCCCCATCATCTTCAGAGGGAAGTGTTGCTAATCTTGTAAAGAAATCCCTACGACAGAAAAACAAATTGCAGTGCAGTTTTCAAAGCCAGCCATCATCTATGTAATTTTTGTTCATTTCCCTGACAGCTCTTTCATAGAAGCAAAAAGCCTTAGTTTGTGGGAAAATATACATGAATTCCCCTTCTTTTTAGCTGATGTTTGGTTTTGTTTGGGTTTTTTTATTTGAACAAAACTGAGTACTGCAAATATGAGGAATGAAATGCAAAACGGTAATTTAATTATGCCCTCTCGTAAGTTCATAGAACTTGCTAAAAATATCCTACCAGATTTCTATAGGCTCTGAAAGACATGGGTCCAGTAATTTTTTTAATTACGGCAGGGAAAATAATTTTCAGTTTATATTACATTCCACTTTATTGACACAACCAAATGTGACTTTGAAAGCTCAGTCGAATGACATTACTCAAAAGTCTATAAATTGAGAAGAAAAAAAAAAAGGGAGACCTGAATTGTTGCCTCTTCTCACTATTGCAACTGATTTTTCTCCCTCACCTGATAAATGGACATTTAATTTCCTACAAAGATCCTCTGCTATCCAAACCTCATACAATGCAAAGAGGCAAAACACACACTGAATTTTGAAAAGTAAAGTAAGCAAGTAAGCTCTTACTTTAACTGAAAAAAAAAAGAAAAAATCCAGATGTATTTAGAAATAAAACAAAAAAATCCTGTATGTGTCTAATCACTAGGCTCTGTTACCTGAGAGGAAAAAAATGGAAACTTACCTCACTCCTCAGTCTTTAAGTAGGCTCCTCTATTTACCTCCTTTTATATGAGTCCCTTTGTTTACAAAGGTCATTATGCAACCTGTATTCTAATCCCAGCTTACCATCCAGGCCAGGCAGAACAGTACTCCTCATGGCCAGCACCAAACCAAGCGGCGATCCAAAGAGGAAGAAATCAGACACCTCGAATTCAAATCGGCCCAGGTTTACTTCTGAGTGACTGGAATTCACAGGAGGAAAGTCTGCACCATCTTTCAACACACTTGAGTGGATGCTGAGCAAAGAAAATGCACTGATTCAACAATCATGAAGAGGGCACGAAGAGAAAAAATCCATTCCCAAAACAGGCTGCTTAAAAAGCTCTAGCATCTCTATCTAGAATCAAGCAATATGCCTTAAACTGTAGATAGATATGGCAGTATAGCAGTCACTTATCATGATTTCCAGTGTGACTATTCAGTAAATTTACTACCTTCAATATGCAAGAGTTTTCTACAGTTATGTTATACAATACTTGTTGGTAAGTTACACAAGGACTCTGAAGATTGAAGTTTAACTCCTCTCCCTTTTAGCAGTACAGATGTGTGTAAGCTTATTCTGAAACTTGTGCTACAAATTCTAACCTACTCAAGTTGTAGAAGGTCAACAGTATTAAGAGTTTATAGTCATAAAGTATGTTACATGGGTACATAAAAAGCATTGTTCTAATCCATTCTCTGAGCTATGACCTAGAATTTCACTACTATTCAACTATATATTACATGTTAAAATTAGTGATGCTTATAGATAGCTTTTAAAGTGATTTAAACACTTTCATTTACTTTGTATGCCATACACGCATGGCTTAAATACAGATCACCTATCCCTCACTGACAGAGAAAAGACTTGTCCCTCATTTAGTTCTGCTGGAGATGAAATAACTACATTCAGAAGCAGAAAAGTAGCATATACACCTGCTGTCCAGTCATGAGACAGAGCAGAACATGTCTCCAGAGCATGCAGAGCCTAACTGAGAGATGCTGACTTCAACCAGAGCTGTAACTAAAGCCCTCATGAGTTATCTGCATCAGTGGCCAAGCACGGATCAGAATCCAGAGATCCTGAAGACTGGTCCCAAATCAGGCCAAGACACCAGGCCTCTCTTTCAATCTGAGAACCTAGTGACATTCTCAATTTATAACCTGATGTTATTAACTGAAACCCAGGGGACCAAGCTTAGGGCTCCTTTAAGCTAGAAATAAAGTCAAGAATTAAATCCATCATCGGGACATCAGTTAGGAGGTACCTCTCTACGCCAAAAGCACTCGGACAAAAAGCACAAGCTGATACACTGAAACACAACCACAGTGTGTACAACAAGGACACTTCTGTGTGAAAGAGTGATCTTTGTAACCTCATTACTCATGCTGACACACCACCTCTAAATTCCAGTAAATGAGCTCATGGGGAAAAAAGTCTTAATGATCTTACATAAGTCTCACAGACAGGAAACCAAGGGCTTGGAATGTCTCTCTGTGTACAGGGTGGGTCAGAGGATGACAAGGTTTGGTTTGATCTGTGGTTTCTTTCCCCTTCTTTACCTTATAAAGGATTATTTTCACTGTCTTTAGCCTATGTTTGTCCAACTATTCCACAATAACTTCGCAACAGCCTAAAATCTGAAGACTTGAAAATCTGAATGGAAGATAACATGTTTCTATTTGCTTGCTTACGTAGAGCTGTATATACAGCTTTCAGTTTAAAATCACAGATACACAGGAAATGAAAAAAGGCTTGGAAGAAAACTGTTATCTTTGTCTTTTAATTATCCTATTATTCCCCCAAGTCTGAGGTGCTTTATACAAGCCAACACTATACTTTAAAGATAATACAGTACTCCTTCTATACAAGAACCTTAAAATGACTGACCAAAAAAATCTTCATGCTTTCAGTCATAGACAAGTGAAAAAAAAACATTCTTCTTCAGAGGGAAGACACTTTATCGATATCCAGAAAACCCAATGGTTTGAAAATAAAAGCAGAAGAGTCAACAAAAGCAAAGCAAAGTACATTCAGTCAAAGCAAGAAAATAAAATTACCTTAAACTGCTACTAAGAAAACTGCCAGATAAAGTAAAGCACAGTAGTAAGTCTGCACTATACTCAACTGTAGCAGAACTGAAACTTCAACACACAATAAGACTTCTCACTCTGCATCCCTCTAATGAAATAAAGGAAAAAAGATAATGGATAGAGGGAAAAAACCACAAAGAATCCAGATACCTAAAAAACTAAATAGCTTAGAACAGGCAGAAACAATGAGACAAAGGGAATGCTTATGTTCCCACCAAATCTGTGTTTTAAAGGTTGCTTAGGATCCAGGAAAGCTAATTAAGTTAACTCTCTTCTCCCAACCTTGTCCTCATTTAAGCCAAATGCTTACACAGGGTTTTCTTTGTTTTAAAGCTGATCTGAATAGCTCATAGACCATTGGGAGCACCTAAAGGAATTACCTCACTCTTTACAGATTAATAGAAAGCCTGCAAGTGAAGTCAGAGGGACCTTTAGAAAGAAAAACGTAATTCAGAATTATAAAGCATTCATCCATCTTGATTTGTGCGGGCTGCACTGAAGAAATGGAACTACTTGCATTCAGTTTTGCATATTCAAAACTCTCACAACTGAATAAAGATTAAATAAAAAACTCTCCATGTGTAAGTTCATACTAGACCCACTATATCTATGGTTTTCCTTGAGGGGTATACAGGGACTTTAAGCAAATCTCCAGAAACACACCACAAACACTAAAAATTATTCTGTTGCTCTGGTGCTGACAAGCTCCATTCAATGGCAAGCCTATTTCTTTTACTCAGTCATCAAACACTAGTTACCTAGACAGGAAAACATGATGTTGGGTTATAGTATCACAGCCATAGGTGGATGAGTCACTCTGTTTCCTAGGCAATGGCTGCCTTGGCTTCTCATCCTCCATGCTTCCCGAGATGTCAATATTGCTTTTGCTCAGACGTTTGCTGCCACCCAGACTGGAGTCCTCTGCTAAGAGGGAATTATCCTTCAGAGAATGAACAGAGCAAAAGGGAGATTTAGACAGTGACCAAAATACAACAGAGCTTATATGAAACAGCTGCATTTATACATTTGACCTCACTTTATCCAAGAAAGGGTGGAAGGGGTTAGACTTTCTCTCTGCAGTAGAAGATAATGAAAGAGATAAAGATTAAATTTCCTTGTAAGATGTATAGCCTAAAAGCTGGAAGAAGAATCAAGAATTTTTT
>NW_009611697.1:0-3093 GCF_000690535.1 Cariama cristata
GCCAACAGAAGGTAGAGCTAAAGCTGTTCTCCAGATCGGCAAAGTAATTTATTTTGCACCCAGCAAATACTATGGGGAGGGGAGGCTTAAACCCCATTGCCACCAGCCGGGCGGTGGCTGGGGCTCCCGTGGTGCTGGTGGGAGCTGTGGGTGCCATTGGGCAGTGGGGATCCCCTGGGACCCCCTGCAGGTTAAGCCCCCCTCCCCCAGCGCCCGGAGCAGCGGGGCTGGGCCCGCCGGCTGGAGGCAGGGATGGATGCTGCCTGGGGGGGAAAACACCGCAGCGGTTTGCCACGGAGTAATTCCCGCAAGAATAGAAGTAAAGTAAAACCCTGGCTAAATCACATCTGGGATTTAGGTGCCTTTTCCTTCCTGTTTTATTTTTCAACTTGAGCATCGGCTGTTGTCTGCCCTTGGAACGTGCCTTCACGGGGCACCGTGTCCGATGCGGGATGGGCTGCCTGCTGGGGAGGGAGCAAGTGCGGTGAAAAGAGATGCGAAAATGCCCGTGTGCTCATACTGGCTTTCCTTTTTCCTTTTTCCTTTTTCCTTTCTCCTTTCTCCTTTTTCCTTTCTCCTTTTTCCTTTTCCCTTTTTTTTCTCCTTTCTCCTTTTCCAGCGGTGGCAGCTGGGTGAATCCCACTTCGTGCGCAGGGTGCCGAGGCCCTGGGAGACATACGAAGGTTGGGGAAATCACTGGCTAAAAACCAAGAGTCTTGAAAAATATGACATGTGTATTTGTAGTTATAGTAGGGTGAGCTCTATCTTACCTGCAGCCTGGCTACTTTGGGTATTGAATGCGCCTTGCCAACAGTTAGGGGTTTACTGCGGGTTTCACAGCTTTCTGTCCTTTGAAAATTACTGTTATTTTTATGTTTCATTCTCCAGCTTCTGGAGCCACGTGATGACATGAGATTCTTAGCGTTGATTTTTTTTTTTCCTTCTTTAAATTAAATTGAGCCTCTAGCCTCATGTTTTTGCCAACACGCACAGTCCCTAGCCACAAATACTAAAGGCTTAAGAAAGGAAGGAAAAATAAGCAGGAACGTAGCATGTATTATTAAAGTCTTGTGGTTTTCAGGGCAGATTTGCGATTTATCAGTGCTCAGCTTTGGCATGTGGAAAAGTAATCTCACCTCTGATTAATGGGAAAGCTGGGACAAGAGCGAAATAATCCGGCGTTCTTTCTCCAGCTGAGAGAGGAGCCTCTCCTCGCTTCGTTGGCATCGTTGGGCTGGTGCCAGCCCGGAGTACGGCTTCTCCCCTCTTACAGGGGGCCGTGGGGGTCAGCGGAGGAGACCTCTGTATTCTATAAATACCGATCTCTTGGATTTATAGGCAGAGGCAATACCAAGTCCTGTCCAGCAACCGGTGAGACAAATGCACTTTGGTCACCTCGTGGTACCCGGGGCTCCGCGCTGCAGCTGACCGCAGCTGATGGATGCTCTTGTCCAGAACGCCAGGCTCCCTTTTGCTTTCCTGCTGCTTGTTTTTGTTCTGAACATTAGTGTGAAGAGGGAGAAAAAGGAAGGAAAGCAAGCTTTCCAGCTTCCTAGGCTTCTTTCAGCAAGTACAACTCCTGTCCAGTTGAAATGCTAATTAAGAAACATCATTTCTTCAAAGGCCAGAATTGGAAACAGCCACACGGAGACATAATGGGATTAAAATGCACCAGGGGATTATTGCAGCGGGTAGGGCTCAGCAACGCTGCCTCGGCCCCATGCACGACCGTCAGTCGCTCAGTGGGTTTTCCCAACGCTTTTGATTATGAAACACTCAGGGCAAAACCAAAACGCTTTAATAATATGAAAAGCCAAAGGTATGAGCTGGGAAATAACGAGTTGGCTGCAACCGAGGGTGAGGAGCATCCAGCATCCAGCGCTGCAGCTGCCCTTGTGCCGTACGCTGCTGTGGGTCGGGGCTTTGCATCCAATGGCTTTTACCCAAACACACCTGAAAAAAAGAAAATGTTGTCTTTCCCTCCGGGCGAGCGGCCAGGGCAGCCCCCATTGCCTCCTCGTCCCGCCACAGCCGGTCATTGAAGCCCGGCAAACACGGCATGACCCATCCCTTGTCCCCAAGCCCCCCGACCTGGTATCGGCGCTGCCGTCTTTGGACAGAAAACAGCAGCTCGAGGTGGGTAACGGGGATACGAGCAGCCAATGCCACGATATAATCGGAGGCTGTAAAAACCAGCGGCGGGGTCTCGCTTTCAATGTCAACACGAAAGGCAAAAAAACTGTTTTCGGTGATGTAAAGCCCTGGGCAGCAGAAGTGCCAATTAGGAAACATCTGCTCCTCATAGTCCAGGCGGACTACGAGCGACCACATGGCAACATAATGGGATTAAAATATATCACCGGATTATGGCAGTGCTGCAAAGATCAGCTGCTGTGGATGTTCTTACGAAATCAGGGGGAAGGGGGAAAAAAAAAAAGAAAACCAAATTTCATTCTTCAGGATGGACATAATCTTTTTTTTTTCTCTTTCTTGATTTGTCTTACGTAACGTGCAGGAGCTGGCGCCATACCTTTTCTCTGTACGGTTCAGTTCATGTAAAAAGCCAGCCTGTGCTGAGCTGAGTTTAAGCAGTTTGAGATGAAATGGCCACGTGAGCAGCTGGTCCCTCCTGGTCCCCGGGCGCTGCCTGCATGGCCGGGGCTGCGCGGTGGGAGGCTGCAGCCCGTGAGCATTGGCTTTACCCGGGTGCCTGGGGGTACGAAGTGGTGGCTGTCCCCTCTGCCACCTCTGTGTGGTCTGGCAGGTGCGGTGTGAGCAGGATTCGGTCCCTGGGGTAGAGCGGTGCAAGGTCAGGAGCCCAGCAGCGGTGGGAGGCTCGCGCAGGAGCGGGGCCGTGGCTGCGAGCATCCCCGGGGTGCTGCAGCGAGCGGCTCTTCCCCTCGGGCTTTGTCCTCTGCTCTTAACATTTGGCCTGTAGGAAAACACTAGGGAAGCATTAAGAAAGAAGAAATTTGAGGCAGGGAGAGAAAGATGATCAGAGCAAGTGAGAAACTGATATCGTCCCCTGTGCCCCCCAGCCCACCTGCCCCATCCTGCACACGGGGCTCTCCCACCGCTGGGACCCCGAGTGCG
>NW_009611698.1:0-1124 GCF_000690535.1 Cariama cristata
CGACAGGCGCCCGGGAAGGGGCTCGAGTTTGTCGCACTTATTAGCAGCACTGGTAGTACCACAAGATACGCGCCATCGGTCGAAGGACGCTTCACCATCTCCAGGGACAGCGCTCAGAGCACGGTGACGCTGCAGATGAACAGCCTCAGGGCCGACGACACGGCCACCTACTACTGCGCGAGATATGCTGCTGGTGGTGGTGATGGCGCCGACCCCGGCACCGTGCCTCAACATCCCTGCGCTCTGTCCCCACATCGTCTCAAAGTCCCTGCACCCAGCCCGGATCCCCACACCCCAACCCAGATCCGTACCCCCAGCCTCGACCATTTGCCCTGAGCCTGGACCCTTTGCCGCAAACGTTGAAGATTTCCCCCAAACCTCGACAGTTTGCACAAATTGCAACAGTTTTTACCCCAAGCCTCAACAGTTTCCACCAAATCTCGAATATTTGCCACAGCATTTGACCATTTGCCACAAACGTCAACTGTTTTTGCCCCAAACTTCAACCATTTTTGCCCCAAATCTCGACTGTTTGCTTCAAGTCTCGACTCCTTGCCTCAAGTCTTGAGCACTTTTACGCCGAACCTCAATCATTTTTTTGCCACATTTTTTCCCCAAACCTCAACCATTTGCCCAAAAGCTTGACCTTTTGACTTCAGTCTCAAACTTTTTTGCAACAAAACTCAACTCTTTGACCAAAATCGAAACCATTTTTGCCCCAAACCTCAACCATTTGCCACAGACCTCAATGGTTTATTCCCCAAACCTCCACCATTTTTCCCAGACCTTGACTGTTTGTCCCAAACTTTGTTTGCCCCAAAATTCAAACAATTGCCCCAAACGTTAGTCATTTGCCTGGAGTCTTGACCATTTACCCTGAGTTTTGAACTTTGTTGCCCCAAACCTCAACCACTTTGCCTGAGTCTCGATTGTTTGCCCCGAGTCTCAAATGTTTGCCCCAAATCTTGACCGTTTGCCCCAAACTTCAACCATTTGCATCAAACCTTGATTATTTCGCCCAACTCCTGACAATTTGCCATGAGTCTTGACCTTTTTTGCCCCAAAGCTCAAATATTTGCCCTGAGTTTCGAGCATTTGCACCAAATCTCAACTAATCACAAAGG
>NW_009611699.1:0-219 GCF_000690535.1 Cariama cristata
GCGTGACATGGCCAGGCAGCCGGCGCTGTCCCCTGCCAGGGCCGACAGCCTTTCCCAGGCCCACCCTCTTCCTTGCCCCCTGCCAAAACCCAAATCGAATTATCCGTCCCGCCGGCTGTCCCGCCCTCCTCAAACGCAAAGCATTCCCCTCACCGACGTGGATAAACAGCTCCAGCCCGGATTTTTATAACCAACCCATTTACTTCTTTCAACGAAGCG
>NW_009611699.1:305-2100 GCF_000690535.1 Cariama cristata
CGGGAGCAGAGCACCTGCTGCCTTCCAGCCTTGCCATGCCATCACCTCTCTTCCCTTGGTGAGGATCAGGTCCGGAGCTCACCAAACTGCCTCTTACACTGCAAACTGTGTGTCTGCCCCGACTCTGTTAACCACAATAGCTAACGAGATGAATGGTATTTATTTCTGGGAAGCATTCGATTTTCATCAATCCGAGGAGTGGCTCCTCATTACTGACAAAGGGTTTGACAACTTCTCTTTCAGATGCGGGAAGAAATTTGTCTTAAAATCCCGGTTTAATAATGCAGCACATCATACAGAAACAGCCCTGGATGTGGCCGGCAAACTTTGCTGCCCCGAATACTAATAAATTATTCTGCAGGCATTTAAGCCTGTGTTGACTTGGCGCTGTATTTTAGAGAGTACTAAAATTACCTGTGGGACAGATGAGGACAGTCTGTAATGGGCAAGTTTGCGTGGTTGGAAGTGATGCTTGGGGTGTCAGCGTTGGGGCGCAGGTTCATCTTCTGCTTGAGGGGATGTTGCTGCGAGGTATCCATACTCGCCAGCCTGTCCTCCGGCTCTACCGCGTCCTGCCGTCGTGTGTGGGCAGAGAAGGGGTTGAATTTGGCTCATTTTTTCTGGACAGGTTTGCAGTGTGACAGCACTGCTGGTAGCTGGGGAGATCTGCCCGGCCAGGCTGAGGCTGCAGGACCCATGAGAAGAAGTCAAACCTGGCCGGACTCTGTGGTCCTGGTCCTGCTCGAGTGCCGTCTTGCGGAGAGAAATGTCTTGCAGAGTGTTTATCCCTTGGGTGCTTATCCCTTGCACTGCTCGGTGCAGACTCTCGCTCTTTAAATCTACATCTTCTCGTAGCCAAAATAAATCCAGACAAAACCAGCTAACCCCCAGAATCCTCAAGAGCGGTCCAAAACCATCCTCGTGGAATGAAAGCAGTGGGCTTCCCGTGAGCAGGGACGGTTGTGCTGGAGTGTGCTTGGAGGCAACAGGTCCTGCTCAGCAGCTGGCAGTGTACAACTCGCAAAGAAACCGGTTTCCATCAGGAAAAGTGGTTGTTTCTGGGAAAACACCCATCTCCTGTGCTTTTCCTACAGCTCGGTGTAGCTGGGGCACTTCCCGGCTCGCAGGGCAGCCTGACAGCAGTGCGGGGGAGATCACTGGGAGAAGGGCTGGCAGTCTGCAGCCTGGCCTGTACTTTGCTAAATGCTCTTGGCCAGGGACCGCGTTTGCCTCCGCGCCTTGAAACGGGACCATCCGCCTGCCCTCTCCGGGGTGCCGAGATTGCCAGGTACCGAGCGTGCGGTCGGGACTGGTAAAGGGCTCTCACCCAGGGGCCCTTGCTGCCCGGTCATGGATGAAGCTGAGCACTGGGGTGTCTGCACAGGGGAGGTGGGCAAGGTGTGAGACACGGTGATGTTTCAGCTGATACCAATCCTGTAACTCTCTACTCTTTCAGTCTGGTCTCCCGTCGCTCCCAAACCCTGTCCTCCAGGTATGCCCCGTAAGGTGCATCATGCCCATTCCCCCTTTACTAGGGCATTGCAACTTTCCCGCAGCCCTGCCATCCCTCAAGGCAACATAATCGGACGAAAACAATGGAAACTCACATTCCTGAAATCCCAGCGGCAGTTTTGGGGGTGATTAAATGAGAATGATGTGGCCTTATTTGGGAAAAGAATCGAAGGATGTGTTACCGCAGGAGGATGGCTGCTTGGTCCCCGGGTCCCAACGTGGCCTCGTGGGCTGCTGGCAGCGCAGGGACGGCAGGGAGACCTGCGGGCTCGGAGCGGGGACG
>NW_009611699.1:2168-3722 GCF_000690535.1 Cariama cristata
ATGGACCACTTGCTGATGGACCCTTTGGCCACCACAGCCAGGCTTTTCCGTGCAGCTTGATCACGTCTGCAGTTAGTGATGATAAAATAGCCGCTTAAAAGTGACATGAACCTTTCCATTCCCGTTGGCCCTTGAGTTTGGACTCATGTTTCTCCAGCAGCAGGTGGATGCGTCCTCCCAGCGAGCGCTCCACCAAGCCTGCACCCGCGTGTGTACTCCTCAGGGTGGGGGTTTGGCACCCAGGCTGGGCATTTCCCGTCCCGGCAGGGGGACCTGAAGCATCTTCCCAACAGGACAGGGAATGATGGAAGCGGTTGGATTTTGGAATGAGTTGTTTTATCTGTTGTTGTGATTCAGGTTTGACTGGGAACAGATGGGAAATAGGTCACATCATTGCTAAGTTGCTTTCTGAAGCAAGCACAGCTGAAAATCCCAGAGAAAGCTGCTTCCATGAGGATACAGGGCTTGCTTTGCCCCTGATGTGTCTGCAGCGTGCATGGATGCTGCTCTGCATCCCATGAACCACTGACCTGGCACCTTCCTCTGTTGGCAGGGCTCAGTGGGGGTCAGCATGCGGCTGGGGGGCTGCAAGCAGGGGAGAGCGAGGTAAAGCAAACCACAGGGAGGAGAAAACACGTGTTCCCCGCCTGGGACAGAGTCGGGGCTTATCTCCACCACTACCAAATGTAACGCGCTCTTCCCCTCGGGTGATGTTCCCTTCGCGAGCAATCAAATCACTTTTTAAAAAACTCAGCAGCGACCCAGAAAAGAAACATCTCCTCTTATGGAAAAGCCCTTGGTGATTTAAGGAGGGATCCGAGCGAGCAGGGTCCTGTAAAGATGGAGTGATCCTGCAATCAAGGAGTGAGCGGTGGGAAGGAAGCACCCGCTGGGCTGGGCTGAGCCGCACTGGGGCTCCTGCCTGAAAGGTTCCCATGCCCAACAAGCTCCCGATGCCACCCGAGATGGGCCCACGGGCAGGTCCATGCGTCAGGTGCAGTCATGCCGTGGGCTGGCGAGTGATGCTGCAGGGTCCGGCATCTCTGCAGTGCCACAGCCGGCCCCCCTCCTCATCCCAGGCACCCTGCTTGCCCCCGGGACTGGCAGCCTAGGAGATGGCATGAGGCTTTCCTGCGGCACAGCAGGGCAGCCCAGCTGCGGCTGGCCGCACAGCTGACCATGTTTTGTGGCCTGTGGTGCCAGAGAGCTGCGTTGGTAAGTGTGCGTGGGGCCTGTTAGTGCCTCCTGGGATGCTGGGCACGGCCCCAGCCTTTTCCATCTCTGCCGTGTAATGATTGCTGTCTTGCAGTTTTTTGTTTACCAGCGATGGTGCAGCGCAGCTCTGGGCTGTCGCGATCGGAGCTGAACTGAGCGAGCCCCATGCTCTCTATCATTCTTATCAAATCTGAGCCTGGCCCTTTGATTTTTCAGCTTGCTTCTGCAGCCAACAGCATCAAACCCAGCCCCGGGTTGCAAGCAATCAAAGCCAAGTTGCCAGCAGACATTCCTCTTCCTCTCCTTGTTGTTTTGGCAGCGGCTTTTTTTTCTTTTTGG
>NW_009611699.1:3742-4682 GCF_000690535.1 Cariama cristata
CGCGCGGTCGTGAGAAGCCAGGCTGGGCAGCGGTGGGTGGCAGCGAGGGCTGAGGCGTTCCAGACTGTTGGATTGGAGGCTCCGGGCCCTGGGAGTCAGTTATGTGATACATTGATGTGTTTTTAAGCCATTCTCCCTGTGCTCTGCCTCCAAGGGATGGGTAGGGAGATACGGGGAGCAGTGTTTGCAGTGGGCGTGTAGCGTCAAAGCTACAGCATCGGCAAGCGGGGAAGGATGCTCCATGGGAGACCTTGGACGCCTGGGCAGTGTGGGGGCTAAAGAGGAGGCTGGCGCTGCGGGTGCTTGGTGGCCAAGTCCCTTTCCTGGCTGTCATTGGTGTCACCTGCCAGAGGGAGAGTTTGAAAGCAGGTGGAAGGATGGATGTGGGTGACGGAGGAGAAGGCACGCTCCAGAGCCATGGCCGTGTGATACCAGCCCTGCTCCTGGCAGAGTTGCTCTGTGCAGTGTCCCGCAGGGCCAGGGAGAGGGGTGCCAGCTGAGTGCTGAGTCCCACTGGCTGTGCCACAAAGAGCACATGGCGTCCTGCCCCGTGGTGCTGGTACCAGAGCCCGTGGGACGTTCGGGGTGATGCAGGCAGGCACGCACACCCGCACGCAGCCATCGCAGGCGTGCTGGAGCTCCTGGAGAGCAGCAAAGCAAACCCCAGGCGTTCCTGGCCGGTGTAGCGTAGGCCTTTTGTCTTTGGCTTATCTCGAGCTGGTTTTAATTTGCAACTCCCTGATTGCGTGCAGTGACCTCGGCCTGAGCCTGCTCCGCAGCTGAGTGCCCCTGGAGAACATCATAAATGCCATTGATCTGAAGTCACCCGCAGAAGCGAAGAGCCAGCGCCCTGCACGCAGGAGAGGCGGCACGGCTGAGCGGGCGCTCCCGGCTGCTGGAAGGGACGGGGCTCACACCGGCGGGGCGCAGTTCCCTCCCA
>NW_009611699.1:4728-5844 GCF_000690535.1 Cariama cristata
GCGCTGCTGCAGCGAGCCTGCGGCGAGGGCTGCAAAGCTGCCTTTGAGCAAAAACCCCGGAGCTCGCTGCCTGCGGTGCTCGGGGATGGGCTTTGAGCGGCACCGCTTGCCTCGCAGCTCAGCCTGGCACGCACGGCTCTCTGCACCAGGGTGTAGAGGGTCCTGGTTTGCTCCCTTCTGATTTAAGGAGCAAACAGGAGAAGATGTTTTCCATGGTTTGTTCCTCTTCTGTAAGAGCCCAGAGCACCGTAATGATGGCAGTGGAGGTGATGCACCTGCTGGCAGCAAATGACATCCCCCGTGCAGCCAATCTGGCCTCGAAACCTGGCATGGGAGAGAGGAGATGTCACCCCCAGCCAGCACTTGTGCTCAGGGACGGGCTCTCGCACAGTGTTGTCACCGTGACCCAAGCCAGTTCCCCACCAGTGCGTCCACCAGCAAGCGGTGTGGCTGGGGGTGGCAGGAGCTGGTGGTCCTGGGGCAGGGACGGGACTCCCCGGGATGATCTGAGCTAAACATCGCAGGGAGAGCTGCAGTGAAATGGTGGCCGTGCCTCTCCCTGTCCCCAGCAGGACCAGGGCTGGGGAACCAAGCCGTGTTGGCAACAGTGACGTTTTGGTGCATATTTTGAGGGTGTTGCGGAGCAGGGAGTGAGGGGGACCTGGGAGAGGGCACGGGTGCTGTGGTTGCAAGGTGCACGGTCCAGCGGTTAACGCCGGGATGCCCTGCGGGCAGCGAGGGAGGTTTCTGCACGGGGCGCTGGCATGGTCCCCTGCCGCAGCCCAGCACATCTTGCCACGGAGGGGATGGGGAAGGCGGGAGCAGTCGTTTTCCGGAGGTTTGCAAGTTTGGAAGATAAATAGCCCTGCGCCGTAGGTTAAGCTTGGCATCCTGGTGGATTAATCATGCTGGTTGCAGCCAGCACTGAGAGCCCTGGTGACGAGAGCTGTGGTTTATAGATGATGATTCATCGACTTGACTTAGAGCGACCACGTTATTCCAGCAGATTGCAAAATCATAAGAGGAATGTTGTGGTTAGTTTACGGCTTAACTATGCAAATCGTCAGGAAGCCTTCAGAGCCGGAGAATGTAAGGCACAGCGCGCCCGGATGGCTG
>NW_009611700.1:0-4213 GCF_000690535.1 Cariama cristata
GAGCACAGGGCCGCCTGCGACGCAGCGGCTTTAGCAACTTTACAGATTACGACATGGGAAGCAAACATTCAGGGTTTGGAGCAGCTCCAGAATTCCCTCCAATGAAGCGTGGCGGGCCGTTGGGATTGACTGGTATCATTTCTGCTCGCTGATGAGGGAGTTACTCTTTGGCTGGAAAAATCTAAAACATTAAACAGAAAATTTAATTTATACAGGACTCCTGGCTGTGTGCAAACGTTAACCTTTGCATGCGTGTGCAGGTATAGCGTGCCATGTAAGACTCACCTGGCGTGAATGTGTGCAAATAGGGAATAATAAGGAAAAAACAATGCTGACGAATGACACAGTCATTCAGGATCAGAACAAATAATTGCGAATGCTGTTTGAAGCCATCTATTGTCTCCACTATGGCTTGAATAAATAGTTAATCTTTGACACACTGTTAAGCTATAGTACTTTAAATAAAATGGTACAACTGAACCTGAATGGTTCATTGACATTTGCTGTCAGGATTACTGTAACTCTCTTTTTTCTTTTTTTTTTTTTTTTTTTAAAAAAAGGGATCCTTGCTGCCCAGCTGAGGCTTCCTGCACAAGCTAGCAGGCAGGCAAGGTTTGTAATCTTGTTGGGAGGAGTTTCGGGGGCTAAACCAGCAGCTGCAATCAAGCAGGAGCCGTTCTGGTGGGTCTCCTTCACGCCGTGTGTTGCACAGTGCCATGGACAGGGTGGATCCTCGGCACAGGGAAACCTCCTAACCGCGACCCATCGGCCTGGCTCGGCGCTGCCATGCCATTTGCCTGCTTCACACGGTTTTACACGTAACCGCCTCGCCATGTGCGTCCGTCCTCTGCTTCGTCCTCTGCTGCACGTTCGGCTCGGCTGTCTCTCACAGCCTCGCTTCCTCGTGGCTGCCCAGCCCCCATGCTATTAACAGGATTTAGCTAATTAGCTGCAAGCAGTGCTGTTCTCCCTCAGCAATGTAAAGGGTTTACTATTTTTATCTGACTCTGGATGTTTTTGGTTCCTAGGGGATTAAGGTCATGGGGCACATATTTATTCAGACGCTGGAATTCTTACATCATGTTTCCATTACTTGGTTCAGAAGGAGGAGTCTCAGCCTTTCAACTCCCTTTTCTTCCCCTCTCACTGCACCCCGGGCGCCTGCTCACCCTTCCTCCCTCCTCGGCGTGGGGAGCCAGCTTCTCTGAGACGAGAATGTTTTTTACTTTCACTAGTGGTACAGAGACACGCTAACCAAACATCATATTTTTAAATGCAAATGGTGTCCAAGGGAGCAAAGGAGCCATGTAGTCACTTCATACAATGCATTGTTGTTTATCTGCGAGCAGGAGAGTTTATTCTAAAGCAATTTTGAAGCTATTACTTCCATATGTTGCTTGAAAACAAGGATACTGCCTCGCAAAACAATTTTACTTTCCTTCAGAAAAATTCTGCATGGGTACAACCCTAAGAAACTTCCACAACTTGAACTTATTACTACTTATGGTGTTTCAGTAATTCCAATACTTTGAGGTATAGCCTGAAAACATTCCCAATAGAAACGCACCTCTAGTTAACTGATTCATACTCTATACAATGTCTGCAAGCTGGACTGCTGAAAAAGAAACAAGTTTTCATCAGTAGTTTTAAAAGCAGAGGAACTAAAGCATCTTTTAAAGAGTTGCCACTATACGGCGACTAATATTTCAAGACTGATTCCCTGTTGGTGCTTAACTGCAGTTAGTGAGGGGATTAACTGCTGTCATTTCATTTGCCTTCTGGTGGAAAAAATACACGTTATGAAGCATTTTCTTCTTGTGTGTGGTATTTTAACATCCATATGGGATATGATAATAGCCAAGTGAGCAAGACTCCGCTTTAGAAATGCCCCTCCTGGAGAAAGACAGTGAGATTTGTGATGAGCCTCAGATCCTGCAGGAATTTCTTCAAGGATCTCAAGCTGGTCCTCACAGTTATGCCTTCTGCTCTTAATTTAAAGCTTTACACATATTACCATCTATTTTGCCAGAAAGGCAGAGCTACTGATCATGATCTTCACCTCGTGCATTAATCTGCTGGTTGTGTAGGCTCTAAGCAGTGGAGGGCCTTGCAAGAAGAATGGAGATCCTGAGCTTGGCTTGACAGTAGCTTCCCAAAGAGTGCGGAGCTTGCCAGACGATGGGCCGTGCTCCTGCCACCCAGATGAGGTGTGCCATAGAATTCATCTCCAGCTGAAATTACCCGCAGGCCGATGGCTCCGTGCTCAGGTACGTCGCATTGCTGTAGCTCAGGTGAGAAGCAGCCACGCGTACGATGGTGGGTATCTCTTTGTCCGTGGCAGAAGAAGCAAGGGCTACCAAGCAGGGATGACTCTTACCCTGCTGAGTAATGGTCTACATGAACCTAGTGAAGAGCCAAGCAAGGCTCCTTAGCTACAGACTGCATCGGCCGGCTGTTGCTGCACAGACCTGGAGACAGGACAGGGTTGAGAATGCTTTCGAAGGGGTTTCCCTTCCCTCGCTCCCCTCCATGCTCAGCGGAGCTGCCTCACGCAGGGCTGGGCTGCCACCTCTCCTCCTCCCCGCGTGGGTGCTGCCCTTGCACGGGCGCGCAGCGATGGCAGCGATGTGGGGAACACGTGGGAAGGGCGAGAGCTGAGCTGTGTGCGTGGGTTCGGGAGCCCTCGGAGGTGGCTGGGAGACTGCGCTCATCTCTGCCGCAGGCCGGGCAGGGGGGTGCCGGGGCTGCCCTCTGCAGAAAGACCCCTGGAGAAAGGCCCTCGGGTGGGCCAGCGGCCGCAGCTGGCCGCAGGCGGGGGAAGCCTCCTCAGGGCGTTCTGCGGAGCAGCTCTCACAACGACTTTGACAGCTCCAAAATCAGGGATGACCCCGGTGTTGGTGATTCACTGTCAGCGCATTAGATGTTAGTGTTTAGTTTGTCTTTTGTAACACAACTTCGGCTGAGAACCTGAAACCTCTCCAAGTTATGGTTTAGTCCTGATTTTCTGTTCATGCTAAGCTCATCTTCAGCAGTGAAGTAGTCTATAAATTACGACCCTTTTTGTCCCATCTTCCCACATAGTAAAGCACACGGGTCAGTGCTCTTTAGAGCCTGCATCAGTTCTGAGTCTTCTTTCTATCTCGTCCACACTGTAAAGTATGCTACAAAATAAAAATGATTGGGCAAAGAAGGCAGAGAAATATGGTACACATTTAACAATAAAATTTCTATATAGAATTCCATAGTGTATTGAATCTATTTAATGAGTTTTCTAGATTAAGATGAAGTCTAGGGAATTTTTATTACAATGCCATATCCCATAAAAATATCTATGGTCCTGTGAGAACAGACACCATATTAATCTATTTCTTTAATGTTAGGTGATTAGGTAATAGACTTTTTGCAGCAGTGATATTGACACTATTACTCCTTGTGTAATTCAGTTTAAAAAGTTCCGTTCCTCAGCGCCTTCTCCGTCGCAGCCCCATGACATGGTGCAAAAAGGGTGTAAAAGCAAGTGGCTGTGTAATCTGTGGGGCATATATTAAATACAATCCCCATTTCGAATTACATCAGGACAGATGACATTTATATTTTTATATGAATGCATGGGCTGATCACGAAGGGATGGAGAAGACCAGCCTCGTAAGGAATAGCTTGCACTTTGCCATCCCACTTGTGTAACGGTCCCAGACTTTGTGGCTCTCTCCAGCTTTTGCTTCCGCAGGAGCTGCCGGGAAGCACATCCCAGGACCTGGCATCCTTCGAGACGGTTTCAAAGCGCAAAGAGGATGCACAGCCCGGCGCTGTGCTTCACCACCCAGTGTGTGAGGTTTGCTTAACAGATTAGAGGAAAAATGATTCTCTAGAAAAATCCGAGTGCAGAAAAAGAACAGGATTTGTTATGCCGGGGTACCTGATAGTTTGTCGCAGGAAGCGAAGGGTTAGGAGCCCTACGGAGACAGCAGAATTGGCCTAATCACACGGACACACACCCAAATTACATCATATTCCTTGTTTAAAAGGAATCAAATTCTGAGAAACGTTAAGTGGCTTAAATTATAAATGAATCACTTCCCTATGCAAGATCCATGTATGAACTGCTTGCTTACGAAACTGGGAAAGCTGCAATTACCTTGTACACAGCCTGCTGTGACAATACCTTGAGAAGGGGCTGAGGCAGCCCCACAGATCCCTTACCGAGCTGTTTCTG
>NW_009611701.1:0-14592 GCF_000690535.1 Cariama cristata
TGTGGACTCCTTATGTAAGTTTAGGATGCCTATCATTCCCTGAGACATTTTTGTTTGTAAAAGTGTTTTGTTGCTGATAGGTAGGGACTAAATGTACTTTCAGTTAAAAACTATCTGAAGTTGAAAGCAAGGTACAATTTCTCACAATATTATAGATTTTCAACCTGTGGACATTCAGGCCATTCAGATCTGGATCTTTTGTTTTATTTTTCCACAACCCAGAGGACTGGTTTACATTACGAAATAGTACAGAGACGGAAAAACTGGCTACTATTCGGGTAAATATTCTACTCACTTGACCAGCTCTGTGAACTCTAGCAAGGCAGCTATTTGATGTCACTAAAAATGATCCCCATTCTACTTTTAGGCTGTACATAGGTGTCTTCAAGTCTTTTCTCCAGCAGAGAAAGAGGAAGAGACTGAGGGAGAACTTGGACAGCTTAAGCCTTTCTGCTTTGGGGACTAACTGTTATGTTCTGGCCAGCAAGTGCAGTTCATGGCTCTGGGGTAGGTGAAGGACCAGGTTCTTAGGAGCATCTTGGGCCCTAAAATATTTCAAGAAGTGGGTGGACCATAGGGCTTGTGGACAGCATTGTGGAGCTAAGGTAGTGGTGGCACTCAAGAAAGCCAGAGCTCTGATCCTGAGGCTGTTTGCCAATACCCAGTGCTGCAGAACAAGAGGAAGATATTTTGGGTTGCAAAAAATGCCATCTTCTGGTTGGGATTCACAACACCAGATTTTGTCCAGGTGTCTGTGTACCTGCTCAGTCCTTCCTCACAGACTCACAAGAGGTGACCACAGGCCTGCTTTTTTATTCCACACCTTGGAGGTGAGAATGTGGGAGATCCAGACGTGTACCTCCTTCTCTGTCTGGAGGCATCCTGGCATCAAAAAGTAATGTATGAGTAAGAATATTCTCCACATCTCCTCCTGAATAATTTCTTGTTAGCATGGGTTACATAGATGTTCACTGGGCTCAGAAGAAGAGGAGGACTGAACGGATGAGCCTGTTATGAAGGTTGTCACCCAACAAGGACAGAGCAACGCTTCCATCCCTTCTGCCCTGAACAGAGCCACGACTAACTCAGGCATATTCTCATTCATCACGCTCTGTCTAATCATGCTGATTGAATCTGGTTTCCCAGTTAAGGAAGGTGGAGAAATGCATCATCTGTGAATCTTGGTAGAGCTTAGGTCTATTTACTGAGGATTTATGGACATGCCCCGCATCAGATACTCAATCCTCCCAAAGAGCAAATGACAACATGGCAGCCTGTAGGTTTTAATTGTCTTCAAGGTCAGGCAATCATTGCAGGGAAATTTTCAGTATCTGCGTTTTCAAGAAAGTGTCCAAGGTGGGGCCTGGACCTCTTGTTTTCCCCCAGTTTCCTTTGCAGTCCTGGCCCTACACCATATGTGTCTCCAAAATCACATTATGCAAACACTTTCGCTGCTGTTGTACTGCTTGTTTTCACTAGCTTATTTTAAAAGCATTCCATTTCACTAAATCACTTGCTTTAACTCCTAAACAATGAATAATTATTAACTTCATTTTTTCACTGGAGGCCAATCTTTGCTTATATCAAGGAGAATTTTTCCGTAATGTCTACGGTCAGCTTGGTTAGTCTTGCTTTTACTGGGAAAACAGTCCTTTTTCCCATCTAATCCTGGATCATTTCTCTTCTCCCCTTTCTCTCACATGCAAGTTCCTTATTCTGGTACAAAAAGGAAGTCAGTTACAGATGTAACTTCGTATATTTCCAATCTGTCACCCATTATTTTAGGCATAGGCAATAATAATTGGCATGTATTATATAGTTCTATAGATTACTTTAAAGGAATTCTACTTCTGCTTCTACTTACCATAGCTGAAGATCCAGATTCACCTCTCAATTTTTTGTGTTCAGTGAATTAGATAGATCTGCTTAGTGATGCATTTGCCTCATGTCATGGTTAGGCTATTAATGCCACTTCCATTCCAGGAGAGGCAAATTACAGTGCAGGCAAATTTCACAAGTATATTCCAGGTCTTGAGGGCTATCGCTTGGAAGCCTAATATCCATGTGATCACTGATTAATCTATTTCCATTTCTTCCTCTTTGGCAGAGTAATATAAGTTCTTGAGATGAATAGCCATGACATGTGGTTTGAAATAAAACTTTCTAACCCGCCTATTCCCTTAACAAAGAAGCTGGCATTAACCTTAGATTATCATGTGTGAATGAACACTGCCATGTTCAATACTCTGGACATCACATCAGAGCTTCCATGCAGCTGTGTGACTGCATGGAAGTGATACTTGTTGAATAGTTTTATTTTTGTGGCACATAAAAACCACGCAGGCAAGGACTGTGTTATGGCAGATGCTGTATACAATATATGATTATGCTTTGAATATGCCCCTAAGGATCTTCTGTTTAGTATCTGGCCTTTATCCACCCTTAGATGCTTAGCCAGCCAGAACCAAATACAGAATTCATCCCCTTATTACTAGCCTTCTCTCAAGTATTGGAATTGGGATATATGCTTATTCATTGAGCAAAGATACATGGGAAATGGAGTGTAAAATGAATTAATTGAAGCATGCTGTTGAACGTGGAAAAAACACGCAAACCTTCTTAACTTCTCTGGAGGGACTGAAATGAAAAAAAAATTAATAAAGCAAAAGATCTTTTTCAAACATGATTCTCCACCTCTTAAAAATAACAACAAGCATCTATGCTATAGCTGTGATTTATACTTTATACCAATGGGAATATTCTGAATGTACTCAGCTCTGAGCACATCTTGTTCAAAGTAGATATTTCAGAAATAAAAAGGACTCCAAAAAAATTATTGAGTTGAAAGATATTTACAATATTTTTAAAAAATTATTTACCTTAAAAACTTTCTATATTACTTATCAAGGAGAAAGAACATTGAAAAATAAACTGAAACATGAAGCATAGAATGTATTTTATAAGAACTTTAAAACTTACAATCTGAATAACAATTCAAGAAAATTTGAATCTATTTTTTCTATTTACTGTTGATATTAAACATTTTTTTTAAAGGGAAAAAATTCCTCTCATCTTGATACCATCCAGATTTTGATTAAATAAACTCTTATATCTTGTTATTAGTTTAATTTTATTTAAATTTATTTTAATTTAAGTGATCCTTAGTGATATTGGAGGTATAATCTATGAAATGCAGTAGTGGGCTGCTACCTGTATGAATTGCAGGAAATGTTTTCGTCTTTTCTTATATGACTTCCAGAATGTAAACTAGCTGATGGAATATGAAATAATCGATATAGCCAGGAGACTATCTAGGAAAGATATATGTGATTCCCTTCTAACCTGAATTATCATTTAAAACTATGAGTTTCACAAGCACATCTCTTCTCCTCCTTACATTTGCTTTAGCCAAGCTCAGTGATTTGTTTTTATATTTAAACTTGTCAGAAATAAAAAACAAAAACCCAAAACGGCTCAAAGAGAGAAACCATTTTAAGATGAACCATTTTAATAGAACACATGAATTAAGGAAGTACATCAAAAACAGAGGAAAAACACAGTGTGTTGGATTAGAAGTGGTGAAACAGTGTAAAAAAAAATTTTAGAAGCATTTCAAACTAATTAGATGCTGGGTGTGGCTTCAGCCTGTGCAGAGAGTTTTATTGTTCAGTAACATTTGTGAATAATCTGAGAAAACTTTTGTTCCTATGAATGCTTTCAGACAGCAGATTCCAGATCCGTAAGTCATGGTTTTGTCTCGAAATGTGTTCCAATAAACAGAGAACCAAAACTTGTTGTGGGTGGAGCAGCTTTAGAGCTTGGCTCTTCCAAGTCAGGGAGCAGAACCAAAATTCTGTGGCATGACAGTTGGAGGAAAAACATCAAGGGCTTTACTCAAAGGATGTCTATGTGTACATAATGAAGTTGTAAGTTCAAATAGACCACCAAAGACAACAATTGCTCATTAACTTGGATTACTTAACTTGTTTGTAATAATAATTCCTGGTTATTAATAAATTAATATTAAATGCAGACAACATTATTCTTACTTTTCTTTTCTCTTCATGCCCAGTCAGTTCAACCCTGTCAAAAGCATAATGCAATCATTGACTAGACTGGCTATCCTGTGTATTAAAACTCATATGCCTGCACTTAGAAATATATATATTCTACTTCCATTTAGAGGCTTTTGAAAATATAATCACAATACAGCTAACAAAACCCAGAATATTTAAACAAATTTGTTATTTAAACAAAATAGAATTGAAAATCAATGCCATTGTATGTATGCACACATAAATGGATAAAATAATCTAAATTTTACAGACTTAAATCTAAATTTAAATATTTAATTCTATGATTTATAATGCTGATCCCTCAATGCCTTTCGTAGCCCTGAAAACTAACGTCTCTCAAACAGAGTCCTTAAATGGAACTATCACTTGGGAGAACTAGCACAATATTAGGAGGATAACTTTCATATTAAAAGCAGACAAAGAACATGAAAAAAAAAAAAAAAAAAAAAGAAATCCACTACATCTGGCACTTCAGCTTGCAGGTAATTGAGTGAATAGGGATTTTTAATCAATCCTTCACCCTCAGGGGTGAAATTCTCTTGCAGTATATAGCAGAACTGGTGGGGGATGAAATGTCTGCCACAGTGCTGGTCCCTACAGATTTGGATTCAGGGCCAAAATTGGGATTTTATGAGGAACTTAAATTGAGGATCTCTGTTTAGTAAATGTTCTATTAAAACCAGGATTTTTCAACTCAAACCATTACAGCTGGCAAGGGGAGGAGGTTTTCCTGCTCACTCTCCCTTTTGAAGTGTTCTCTGTTCCAATGTTTGTTCTTTTTTTGTTGCTTTTGATGTCTACTTTTGTGGCTCCCTCCATTCCTGAGAAAACAGACTTTTTTTTTTTTCTTCCTGCTGGAGAACTTAGTGAAGTCCAGAATTCAACTGATCTGGTGAGGAAAATAGGTCTGCCTCTATTCTGCTTTTCAGTGTGCTTGACCATGTTCCTCACATGTATGAAAAATCTGTATTTCTAGAGAAAAAACCAGAAATTTGAAGATAAATCTTGTGTCATCTGCCATACTATTGGATCCATTATGGAAATATTTGAAAAACTGAAAAAAGTGTCTTTTTTTGTGTGTTGGCATTTCTAGACATCAGTGCTCCCTTTCATAAAAATCAACTTCCTGGACAAGACTCAGTAAACCAGCAAAATATCTGTTTCCAGGTAGAGGAGAACTTTCCTTCTTTAAGTGTGATTTATGAATATCTTGCATTCTAAGTGGTCAGTGATACAGTTCTTGAACTACTCCAAAAAAAATAAAAGGGGAAGTGGGAGTAAAACTGGAGAGAAGAAACAGATAACTGTCAAGAGACATAAACCTACTAGGCCTAACAACACCAGCTAAGATGCCCCGTTCAATGTTTGCATCAGGCTTTCATTCTCTATAAATTATGAGATGTCAGAAGTATTTCTCTGTAATTTCTTTCTTCATTCAACAAGATCTGTTTTGAACAGTGCATAGTCCTGGGTTATGTGGGAAGATAAAATCTGTGTTTGAAGATGTGTGAAAGAGATGATTCAAAAAAGAGTATCTATAATGTCTAAATGCTGAGTTTTATGAAACATTTACTACTGTGACTTGTGAAATGCACTTTGGTTTTTTTTTTTCCAGATAGCAATTCAAGGGGTAAGAAGCAATGGTGACATGGCCGTGATATCCATGGTAATGCTATAATATAGACAATTTGATGATAATTAGGGCAACAGAAGGAATTTTAGAAAGAAGAGTGAAATGTGTATATAAACCCAAATCTACATGTAGTGTCGTATCACTGCCGTTGCAAGTGACTGACTCTAACAGAATTGAACATTGGAAAGGAGAAAACTCTTTGTTCAGGTAGTGAGGTACACAGTAAGTGCCATAATACATAGAAGGAGGCTGCAAAACCAAGTAAGAAGAGCTCATATTTTTTACATCTTTACCATCTGTCATTCTGTAAAAGTAAAGTTTACATTTTAAAATTCTAACTTACTGTGTAAACTGCTTCTTTAGGAAAGTAGAAGAAAGAATACTTCATACAAATAATGGAAGATAAACGATAAATTTAAAGTTCATGTTGCAGTGTTTACTTCTGTTGAGACTATTTGCTAACACTGAGCCTGTGGCGACTGTTTTTGGGACAGAGTTATTAAGCCCTGAAAACAGGGGTGAAAATGAGGAACAGCTGGAAACAGAGGGATCGCAGTTTTAATAGTGGAGGAAGATGCAGCAATGGAATATATTCAAAGTATGTAAACCCCATTGGGAACCACACGGTGTTTCACTCCTACACATGTAAAGCAACAATTGCTCTGTGGCAAGTGTCCCACAAGGTAGCTGCTGTAGGTGATGGGGTGCATACTCTACAGCTTGTCTAAGGTGGAAGGGCTGTTCGTTTGAAAATAGGAATAGGACTGTGACCATAGAGTCCTGCAACAAGGAAACTTCCAAGTATTGTAAAGTTTGCTTTGGATGTTTATCTGTAGTATCCAGATGTCTTTTTTTTTTTTTTTTTTCTGCTGAATCTTACCACCAGTAAATTTCTTTGAAAGGCATCCATGCTTCCTGCCAGACCTGATTAGTGCTAGAGCAGCCTCTTCTGCAATGTTAATTCCCTGCCTCTTCTTTTCATGCTTTGGTCCATCTGTCAAAAAACACCCTAGCTCAGACATCGCTGTATTGGCTCTGGCTGGTACTGCTATGGTTGATGTTGCCTCCTACAGCTGGCAACACTTGGGTATGGCCCCAGCTAATTTTAGAACGACAGAAATGTTTTCTTAGCCATTATGCACAGAATTACAAAAGTTCCCTTTTCTGCTTACACAAAAAGGTGCAACAAGCCAAAGAAAAGATTAACAGGTAATTTGCATTAAACATATTAAAAAAGTGTTCCTTCACATAGTACAGCTTCGAGGAGAGCCTATGTTCATGTATTTACTATACAGCTCTGCAGAAGACAAAGACACTTGATAGACAACAGGAAAATTGTTCGTACGAGATTAACTGATCTCATTTGATTAATAAAGCAGGTGTCTTTGCAAAGAGCAAGCTTTCAATATATAGCTATGAAAGTTTTGTGGTTAGGTTAGATTAACTGAGATTTCTGAGTTCCCTGTCTGATGGGAGCAGGGAGGCACAGCTGGAGCCTTATCTTGGGTTGGATCCAACCTAATTTTCACAGGGAGCCTGGATAAGGGTTTTTGATCTAGTGCCTCCGACCATAGCTTCATTTTGGAATTCATTGTAGCACACAAAAGGGCAAGGTCAGTTGAGCTATCTTGATTGGCATGCCACACGCTCAAGCTTTGCACTGTGTCAGTTCAATTAACCGTTTGTGCTGGTTTTGGCTGGGGTAGAGTTAATTTTCTTCACAGTAGCTGCTATGGGGCTGTGTTTTGGATTTGTGCTGAAAACAGCATTGATAACACAGGGATGTTTTAGCTATTGCTGAGCAGGGCTTGCACAGAGCCAAGGCCTTTTCTGCCTCTCACCCCACCCCATCAGCGAGGAGGCTTGGGGGGCACAGTTGGGACAGCTGACCCTGATGATCCCAGGGATATCCCATACCATATGACATCGTGCTCAGCATGTAAAGCTGGGGGAAGAAGAAGGAAGGGGGGACATTGGGAGTGATGGTGTTTGTCTTAAGTAACGGTTAACCGTGATGGAGCCCTGCTTTCCTGGAGATGGCTGAACACCGGCCTGCCCATGGGAAGCAGTGAATTAATTCCCTAGTTTGCTTTGCTTGTGTGCACAGCTTTTGCTTTACCTATTAAACTGTCTTTATCTCAACCCATGAGTTTTCTCATTTTTACTCTTCCAATTTTCTGCCCCATCCTGACACGGAAGGAGTGAGCAAGCGGCTCGGTGGGGCTTAGTTGCTGGCTGGGGTTAAACCACAGCACTGTTATTCCTATATAAAACAAAAACCCAAACAAAAAAGTGTCTCTTCTATATTTCAGAACCATATTGTTTAATTGCTTTTTTCCATCCAGCTTTCCAAATTAGTCAATAGGTTGTAAAATGTTAGTACCTGACTTACAGAAAGAAAATGAGGTAATAGTTCTGAGTATCAGGATTGCATGTGCACAACTGAGACTAGCATTTGACTTACATCATCTAAAGCTTTTCAAATCTTTAGCAGATCATGGGTGTGAAAAAGGAAACAATGAAGTACAGATCTACAATGGTTTTGAAGAAAGGTATGGATAAAGTTGGTGAAAATTTATAGATGTTCAAACAAAATGTGCTTCCACATGAAAGGAAAGAAATTAAACTCTTCAAGTCCCACGAGGTGTGCATCTAAATTTTGGTGAGATTGTCTCTGAGAGGCCTTTCTGTCTCTCTCTCTTGCTCCCTCTCTTTTGTCTAACCCCAAACTGACAAGTGTTTTTCTACTACTCTTGGCAGCAAGCGTGCAAGAGGGAAGAGGCCTATTTTACATTTGGGTAAAGTCTTTTCCTGCCCTGGGTGGCTCGCCTAGCCCTGAAAGATTGCCAGCTGAAACCCATCAACCGATGGCCCTATAAAAGTGGTGGCAAGCAGGCTGGCTCATTATATGACAGCAAGTCCATTAGAGAAGGCCAGAATATGGGGTGACTTCATCACTCTTGTGAGGGAAGCAGGGAATCGCCTGATTTACTGTACATACCAAACCTGTTACTCATGTCAAATGAAATTGTGTAATCACTATGATTTTTAAGGTAACCTATCAAATTCAAATATGTGAGGTGCTAATTAAATACACCTAGTAGAAAAGATACACATGTAGTAAGAAATTCCAATATATGCTGGACACTGAGATCTGTAAAACATTTGTCCAAAAGGTTTAAATTATAAAAAAAGAGAGAGATTTATTTTTCTGTGTCTCAAAGCAAAACAAGGCTTCTATGACAGGAAAACCTGCAAAGCAATGCTGAGGGAAAAATGATTTATTTTGTCCTAATCCATCAATGGTTTCTGAAGATTGCTGAGTAGTCAGGCAAGTCAAATACTTTTGAGATGCATAAACAAGCACAGAGAAGTTCACTTCTCCTGTGTCACTACTTTAGACACGCAGGCCTCCATGCACAAATGGACTTATCCTGAACAGCAGAATGAAAACCCTATCTGAGGTGACTAGGAACTCTGTATAACACAGAAATTTAAAGAACTGCCAAAGACAGTAAGACAATTTTCCTAAAGTAACCAACAGATGCTGATGAAGACAGCTGGGCTTTCTGAGTCTCCCTCTAAATATGAAATGTGGTTGTTTCCCCCTATCTTGCCTCCCCCTGGGATTCATCTTGACCTGTCCTTTGTGGTTAGAGGCTTAAGCATTGGAGAGGTATAACCTTCTGTTCCTCCTTATAAAGCACACGGACGAAGGTATGAAATACTTGGTCCAGTTCTCCCTCATCGCATCTCTACCCATATATACCTTGTTCTGAGAAACCACATGAACTCTGAAATAGAGCAGGGTCAACAATGAAGGCACTGGGGCCAAAGACAGCAGCTTTTGAATGACATTCAGCAGAGCCAGCAGCTGGTAGATCACTGAAAGACACTTGTGAGAGCCAGCTGTTTCCAGCTGCTGAATGCTGCTGTCTTGCTTTCTGGGAGACAGCATCTTTTGGTTCCCACAAGCGCTGAGAAAGAAAAATGTGATGTGCCAAAGCACTCTGGGAAGATTGTTGGATGGAGCTAACATGTTTGAGAGGTAGGGAGAGTGTTCTCCTTCCCTCCCATTGAAGCTGTATCTCCTTGCATGAATAGGCTCGGGCTTCCCAGTCTGTGCCCACCTGCGTCACCCATGGGTACAAACTTGATCCAGATCATGTTGTAAGCACATGCCAGCATTTCTGTCCTGTTAAATTAGCTAGGGTGCATGATACGGAGCTCAGGCTGGCTGTGTGCTTTTGTCCCAGCTTGGCTCTAGACAGAGCCAACCAGATGGTCCCTGATACAGCTTAAAACCTCTGAGTGCAAAGTCAGCCTGAACAAACCCAAACCTCCTGGACATTCTTGCCATGGATCAGTGCTCTGTGCCATGCTGTGTGACCCAAACTTACTCATCTAATCAAAGACTGGTCATGTAATTGCTGGGTCCCAGAGAAAGTATGCTCATACATGATGCTAGCATAGAAGTTAGGACATTTACTTCAGGGGAAAGGGAAGGCAAGGTAAGATGGAACTACTGTTGTCCAGTTCAAATATCAATCTGTAAAATATTTGCACAAGTATTTCATAGATATTTCTCTTCTGCTCACAGAGAAGAGAAAATAGTAACACTATTACACTAGTAAACTAAAAATAGTTTCTGAAATACCTGCTTTTGAAGAGGAAAGATGACAGTGTTTTTTGTTATTTTCGTGGTAAATGAATTGTCCATCTGAAGATGTTTTGTATGATGTGGTTTACAAGGCATGAGGTTTGCAAGCAGTTTATTAGTTTACTGTCTACCTGGGGGCTGTGTGTTACCTAGAGGACAGAGATCCTGCAGCTCAGCACATGAGTGAAGCCCTCTGGCTTTACTACGGCTTTGTAATTAACTCCTAAGCTATTCAGACAGCAGGACTACCCAAAGGGAAAGGCTCAAACAACCAAACTGCCAGCATCCTGAGAACAGGAAACAGAGTCTTACATGTCCTTTCCCCACTCTTTCAAAGGCGACAACCAAGAGCAGCAGTGAGAGATTCTGAAGAATAAAGAGACAGCCAAAGGGACTGGATGCTGGTGCTGAGCAGGTGTGAAAACCTTGCGAGTAACATTTGCATGTTTTGCCTCATTGACAGAGCATGTGGAATAAAGACGTCTGAAAAAGGAGACAGAATTGAAAGAAGTCTGATGAACGAGATGGCCAGGAGGATTCACAGACATCTCATGGATGAGATGAGCAGGAGGTTATGTGCAAGCACACTGACATGTGTAAGGACGGGACCATCAGGGCACATGAACTCATGGTGGGGAACTGAGTGACAGAAAAGATCTGGTACACTGGAGGGTACAGAAAGGAAATGGAAGATGCAGAGATAAAGCTGAAAAAGAGGGCATCTACTGCCATAAGAAAGTGGGAAGAGCTGTGGTACGAAGACACTAGAGACTGGACCCTAAGGGGAGAGAGGCTGATATTTAGGACATCTTGAGCAAGAACAAGAGAAAACATAACCTACATCTAGAAGAAAGAAGTGGAAGAGAGAAAGGATGTGAAATTTATGCCAAAGCTAGGAAAAGATTACTCGCTTTATGGGAGCTACCTCCTTTTAAAGAAAAATTGTCAGAGCTTTTGATGAAGGGATATTTATAGAAGAATCAATGAGTAGATACTGTCTTAGATACTTCAGGATGTAAAACTAAAATCAACAAAATTAACATTCAGTGTAGGCTCATTCTTTATTGAACATAAGTCACAAGAACTTCTCAAAAAAGATAAAAAATGTAAAAAATTACATTTATGTCTTGACAATCTTAAATGGGGATATTAAGAGATAACATGGAAAACTGAACTAATTGGCTTGACGCTGTGCAAAACCAAAGCTTGATATGGGAATTTGCTTTACCTCCCCTGGGCTGGAAGTCAATGTGATTATAAACTATTGTTAGAGAAGTACTGTTGAGAATTAGGCAATTATGGAAAACACTAATTACTCAGAAGCAAATGATACTGGTAATGGTAAGACATTAGTAAAGAAAATAATGAATATCTTCATCAGTTATACAGCTGGGAAGAAATGAAGCTATTTAAGATTTGTTGGAAAGTAGTGAAGACACTGTATAGAAACTGTATGTACAAAGTAGTTTTGGACGGGGCCCTAGCAAGCCAATAGAGTTTAAATAGAAAGAAAACCCAGAAATAATTAAAACAACCCAACTGCCCAAATACAAAAGTATCGAAGATTCAATAGTCAATATTTAAATAGTTACCATTCAATATTTAAAATCATTTAGTATAAATAATTTAACATTCAATGTTTTTAAAAAAATTAAGCATTGGTAAACTGTGAGAACTAGTTAATGGAATCAACTAGAACATAAAAATCAGGGGGCTGTATGGGATAAATCACAGCTTGTGTACCAATGACTTAAAAAAGAAAAAACCTGCAAACTGTTGTATTTGAAATTGTATTTAAATCACAGGAAAACTTTGTTAGGGAATAGTTCTTGACAGAACTGGCTTAAAAGCTAATAGAGGAAATAATTTAGGAATAAAAGAGGATCCTATTAAACCGAGGTGAAAAAATACAAACTTTTCAGGAAAGAAAGCTTCTTTTTAGGGAAATAAAAATTCAAGGAAAGAAAATTGTTAAAAATCAAGTTGAATTGGCCCTTTGAAAGACTAAAATCTGCATTTTTTAATCATCTCTAACATGAATTTTGTAAAGGATAATCTTGTAAAGAGAAAATTATGTATAAACTAATGAAGAACATGTATTAGGATAGATGTTAGTAGCCATCTAACCATCAGAGGATTGAGATGCTGAAACAACCTCTCCATAGAACAACAGGAGCAAAATCCAGTTGAAAATGGAGGGTGGTACAGGTTATAGGATATAGCGCTTGGACCTATCTATCTGTGATTCCATAAATATATAATTATCTTAATTTGAAGTACAGTAGTTATAAGAGGGACACAGAAAGTCACCTTTCCCTAGAAGACCTGAATTAGAGCACTTCTGTAAGATATAGTTTCAATCCTTTTTTGGAAAAGAGGGCAACTGAAACAAGCATTGTGTTTGTGAGACAGAGAAATCTGTTCATGAAAATATTAATAACAGATGTTTTGATTGTGGAGTAGAAGGAGGAGAGGGAGAGCAGGGAAGATAGATGCAAGAATACCGTGCTTATCCATTTCTCTCTTTTCTTAAACTTTGAGTAGACATCAGTGAGTATTTGTCCTCAGAGCAAGCACACTGGGCTTTAACTTGGGACTAGGATTGAGACAGACTGTAACCACACAGCATTGCTCATGTTGAGTTTTCTCTGGACAGAATTTCAGTCAGCTAGGGAAAACTAGTTTCTTAAACATAAATTAGATATGGATTTTGATATCAAATTATTCATCCTGTCAGCTGTAGCCTAACCCTGAAGTAATGTAAAATATAAGTCAGGACTATGTACGAAATCCTGCAATAGATCTAGTTTGCAGTTTTGAGAAAGTTTGCCTTTATAGGTAAAGCTATATCAGTTCATGAAGAATTAAGCTGCCTCTGATTTTGCCTGGGTTTACTTTAGATGTTTTTTCTCTTTCAAATAAAAAATGTCTGATTTCATTCACCAAATCTGCTTTTTTATTTTGGAGTGATAGGAAACAAAGCTCAAAGAAGTACTGCAGGCTTGTTAAAACTATTGAATTGATTGATTGGTAAGATGATAACAAAACCCGACACAAACCAAGCAAAAAATTTCTGGGGATCACATTAGTTTTCCTGTGAGAGATTCACAAAGCTAAGTTTGACTCTCTGCCAAGAAAAGCTGGAAAGGAAGGGATTTTTTTTTCCAAATCAGGAAAGAATAGGTCAGGCTAGGAAGGCTATCGCATCGCAGTCTACTAAACACAGTCCTGGCAGATGACTTGAAAAATGCCTAAGGCCTCAATCCAGCAAAGCACTTAAGCGTGTGGGTACCCTCTTTGACAATGGTTGACTAGACACCTACTTAAAGTTATGAGTCAATAACTCGAATGTTTTTCCCAAGGATGATAACCTGAACTTTTTTCCCAGAACTAGACTGAAGGCATAAGCCCATACAGCTGAAGAAAGGACCCTTATTGCTGTGGCTGAACAACACACGTTGTAGTTACCTTACTTTATGGTAACATTTGAAACCCTAATATGTTTTTATATAATCCATTCTTGTTCATAGCAAAGGAAAATGTATCAATGGCTATACTCGTTATTAAAAATCTTTCTTACATTGTGAAAGGAGAAAAAATTTTGTAAAAAAAAAATACATCAATGCCCTTGACATATAAAGTCAGGGATATTTTTATAGCAGTAAACAAAACCACTGGCTACCAAATGTGACGTCAGTTTCAGCAAATACAGTAGGAGAAATCAAAACAAGTTTAAATGAAAGCTCCAAGGATTCTTTCAACTGAAAATAAATGGAGGATGAGCACAGAGGAGTCCGCAGTGTATAAAATAACAAATACTTCAAAACTGCTGACAGCAGGGCTGGACTGCTAAGGTGACGAATGCTCAGGAAGCTATACAATATAAACAACCACATGTTTTAAGTGTCCAAGTGAGACCACGCTTTGAGAGCAACATCATGTAACTTCATTTCAACCTCTGGCTGCCTGTGTCTAGTATCATTTCAGTGATGGTAAACTGGTCGATTACGTTCAAGTCTCAAAGACACTAAGATCTCAAAGGAAAATACAAGTGGCCCGCATTAAGACCCTGGTCTTAATTTCTTTTATTTAGTATTCTTTTTAAATCAATTGGTGAGAATGCAAGCTCAAATTCAGCAATTACTGGCCTCATTGAGAAGAAGATTATTACTGTGTGGCTAGGATATCAAACTGAAGATCTACATTAGAAATACGTCATCAGG